>NW_017152688.1:0-1148 GCF_001652005.2 Ceratina calcarata
AGCGTGGACCAATCAATTGAACTTTGATAAAATTCAAAACAATGAAACAATCAATCTTAATATCATCAATTCTCCTGCCAATAAACCTAATCAACCTAAATTTTAAACATGCCTATAATATCACAAATAAAGAGAATTCTTTAGAATTCTTAACGACTCTCGGTCGTTTCCTAATAAATATCAAGTAGTTTCCTCGGACCAAGTCTATTGTTCGAGTCACGCTACAGCAGAAACGTGTTTAAGAATACTATCAATTACCACGCGAGCCTAATAAGAAGTTAAGAAGAAGCCTAATAACGCGAGTTCGTTAATAACGCGAAAAACGTTAAAACCAACCAAAGGAATTCGTTTAAGTAATACGAAACAAGAATTATTCAACCAGGTGTCGATGAGTATTGCGCTTGTATGTATATCGCGTCAGTATAACTTTCGAGGGAGTCCGTCAGTGACGACGCGACACGAGCGTCGGAGTCAGTCTCGGCGCAGCTGCTGAAAACGCCGTTTTCGTTGGCGAGCACCATCGATCGTTCACCGTCGGCCATAACCTCTGTGATTCCGTCGGACTATTACCTCGTCCTCAGGAACACCGTACAACAGGAAGATCGCATAAAACTAAGCGATTACAACGAGCAACCGGAAGTGGACAGGATTTGAAACATCGATCGCGACGCGTCATCGTCGGAGGACTGCGAAAAGGTTTGAGGGCTGTTAAGGGAGACGTTCGACCCTGTGCGACCTCTTGAGTTCCCAGTTTCCATGAAACGCGACGACGACGACGACGACGACTCGTGAACAGCTCGTCGCCAGGACACGAGACGTAAAAATCGTCAGAGGTAATTGAAGCTAACTGGATCCCGTCAGTTATACGAGTCCTGCCGTTTTCGAGCACCGTTGCTGCGTAGTAGGATGCCACTTGAGTACTCGCAGTAATAAGAATTGTTTCGTATTTGCGTTAGGCAACGCCCGCGTGAGAACGTTCGCACGCTACCCGCCGTGCACGCGCGACTCCGAGTGTACCGCGTATCGCCCCTTGCGAACATTCACGTTATCGTTTCACGGCCACCTCATCGAGCATCTATAGTCGATCTCTGACGCGCTGATCATCAACCGAATTTAACACTAGATTGCTAAAAAAAGTAATTTTGACT
>NW_017152688.1:1264-1784 GCF_001652005.2 Ceratina calcarata
ATTATTATTATTATTTTCTTTGAATTGTAATCGTGAGATCGACGCCGGTTGAAACAACGCGTTTCGTGTCTAGACTGCCACGTGACAGTTTATTATCATTACAATTTATGATTATTAGACAGTTTCCCAGTCGGAAGTTCATCGAAATATAAAAGGAATTGATGGAAGTCGAGCTGCAGTGCGGTCTCGTGGCTGCGTCAGCACGCGTGATTTCCCCGAGGTGCGAGTAGAATAAGGCGGACTCGGCCAATTCTAGACAGACGGGCATGAGTGTTCTTGGCTCGCGGACGCGTGCTCCGACGCGTGTGCATACTACACGATAGCGGCGGGCGTCGTCGTCGACGGCTGACGTCGTTCGTTCCGGCGGGAACACCCAGAAACGTACAACGGAAACATGGACACGGACGATTTCCTGATCAACCTTCATTATCTACCGATCTTCATCTTCATTTCGCTGCCTTCCGTCTTCATTTTAACGTAAGCACTCTCATAGTTTAATAGAATTTTAAAATAAATGATC
>NW_017152688.1:2119-2848 GCF_001652005.2 Ceratina calcarata
AATATACCAAAATATTTTCTTCTTTTTATCCTAGAATCATCCTCTGCCCGGTTGTACTACAATTTCCAGTCCACCCTGTATAATAATTCTAATTCTAAATCTCTTCATAATTGAATAATTTCCCATCTAATCGAATAAAATCTAGTTTTCATTTCGACAGAAAAGAAAATTAAGTAAAGACAGACTGACTCAAGCAAGAGTTAAAACTAATTAAAAAAGCTTGTTTAACGTCACTGAACGAAACTTAATTCATAACTTGCGTAATTGCCTAAAAAACTGATTTAACCATTCTCCTAAACACTGTTTCCTAATTTTTCTGCTTTTATTCGCGGTGCATCTCGTCGCCAGGCCGTCTGCTCTTTCTACCTACATCCGCTCGGATGTTCGTTGAGATTGGCACATCTCCGAACGGCATTGTCCACCTTCTGCACCGTCTGTTTCGTCATCACCCTCATCACCGGCGTGCTGGCACGCTTAGCCTATAAGGGTTGGTTCGTTGCGTTTCCGCTCTCTATTAACGTTTATCTTCCGCCACGCGTTAACCCACGACGTTCGTATTTCCATTTTCAGGCACAAACCCTCGGAAATGGTACAAGGGAGACGGTGGATGGGAATTACACGTGGCTAGCACGATCACGGAATGGCTGTGCGCGGTCGCGTTCTGCGTCTACATCTTAACGTTCACCGAGGAATTTCGAGACGTGAAAGTCACTCATCCAAAAGTAAGAA
>NW_017152689.1:0-1573 GCF_001652005.2 Ceratina calcarata
CCGATTTTATCCTTCCCCATGCTTATCGTAGTCTATATTTGAAATTTCGATGAAACTACGCAGCACCATAAGAGATATGCATATCTCTATCTTTAAACCCTAAGTCTTTGAGGTGCTGTTTTGTGGCAGGTGGCAATGTACCTCTGCTGCCAACTACGATTGGTAAAATCTTGCCTTCCTTATGTCTGTTATTCTTTAGTAGATGTTGTAAGCAAGCGTTATATTTATTAGTCTTTTCTTCGGAGGCTTGTTTCAGATAATCCCTGTTCTCATAGCGGATGGTAACATCGACCACGAGAGTCCTTTCCCCATTGTTAACTATGAGGTCCGGCTTATAGAGACTACCCGAGACTTTTAGTGTAGGCTCAACCATCACTTCGTTGGAAATCGATAGTTTATTTGCTATAAAAGATTTTACTTCATCGTGTCTTTTAATTCATTAAATGTCTTAAACTTTTAGTGTGAATACACAGGCCCAAAATGTGGCCCAAAATTTCCGGCTGGGCATGGCATCTTCTGCATGTGATGTCAGTGCTCTTGCTGGCTCTGGCTAGTACAACTTTAGTACCAAATGTGTTTGTACGTAGCCGAATGGCATCGATAAATCTAGATGCTTTGAGAAGGTTTTGATTTCTTAGCCAACAATTGCCAATTTTGTCCTGTGCATAATCGGACACCCCCTGTCCTTGACTTCCCAGATTCGACCATTGCTGTATATTTTCTTTACGCAGTCTTCTCTTGGCTATTTCGATATCGTCTATTGTGGCAGGCTAATTTATTCGTAGAGAATTTGCAATTAATTTTAATTTACTTTCGTATTGCTCATTAAATAATAATGATACAGCTGGATCTACTGAAGATTTCATTTTAATTGCCGTTTTTAATATAGATAATTTTATGGTATGTTAAAATCTGGGGAGTCCCAACCCACCGTTGCTTTTTGGGGTATAAAGAAAGCCCGTCGCGGTTGATGGGACCAAATGCAAAATTTCTTTCACTTGCTGTCTTATTTCATTAGCTAATAGCTTAAGAGTCGAAGCACTTGGTGCACTAACTTGGAGACCGTAGATAAAGCGGGGTAAAATATAGGTTGTTATGATATCAATTTTCTGTTGAGGTTTCAGGCAGAATTTTCTGACCCGCTTGATTATTTTAATAATTTCCGGCACAGCTATGCCTTTATAGAGACCTTTCTATGGACCCACATTAGCACCTAGGTATTTAAATATGTCCTCAGGTTCTACATTAGGAATTATCTCCTGATTATTTAATTTGAGGTTTGGATTTTTGAGGTACCAAGTGTCTTTCTTGGCAATTATTTGGAAGCAACAGCTTTTTCCTGACGAGATGCTCATTCCTAAGGTATGTAAGTATTGGGTAGCTACATTTAATTGTTTTTGAGCTTCTTAGGTATCTTTTGCTAGGAAAACGATATCGTCTGCAAAGGTCAATACAGATGCCTTTGTCGTATCGTTCACCAGAATACCATCAGTTTCTTCTTCTAATAATTCGATTAAGGGTTCCATGGATAGGTTAAATAACAGTGGCGATAGAGGGTCGCCTTGTTTCACCC
>NW_017152689.1:3031-5057 GCF_001652005.2 Ceratina calcarata
GTTGAACAGTTCTCATACATTTTTATAATTAAGTCAACTATTAATTTCGGTACACCCTTTTTATTTAGACTCTTGATTAATATGGAGTGTGATAGGCTATCGAAAGCTATTGAGACGTCTATCACAGTGAATACACCCCCATCCTGCTGCTTACTCATAGCAATTGCCTCGTTAAATAGTGCAATATTATATTTACAGCCGTCTTCGGATGTGAAACACTTTGACGGAAATTTTGTACAATAAATCCCCGAAGTCGTTTATCAATGATTGCCGAGAACATACGACTCAGAATCGAACTGATTGTTATAGGACGCCAGTTGCTCGCATTCGTCAGATCCTTCCCCACTTTGGGAATTAAGGTTGTCCTATTCATATTCCAGCATTCAGGATAATAACATCTATGGAATAAGATGTTATATAGAGCTGATAATAATTTTGGAACTCCTGCTTTCATCAGGTGTGTTTTCCGAAGACCATCAGGACCGCCAGCTGATTTAGATTTAACTTTGTTTATTCTAGTTTTTACCTCATCCTCGGAGACAGGTGGAAATGTGTCCCGAAGCGAGTGAGTAGGCGCGTTATAAAAACAATGACTAGAGGATGGCCCTGGAGTTCCCCAAAGATCTCCGTATAGCTGCTTGATGTTATCAGCGGATGGAAGCTGTCCAGATGGTTCGAGTAAGGAGTTGTCCTCATTGATCGCCATCTCTGCGAGACGTTTGGGACATTCCTTATAAAGTTCTTGGCATCTGGCGTACGTAAATCGTTTAAATCGATTACGATTGGTTTTCCCGCGATTCCTATTAATACGATTATATTTGTTTTTGTTTTTAGGCTTGTCTTTGGTGTTGGGGTTGCTGGCATCTTCGTTATTTTTGTCTGCTGATAGCAAGAATGGAGTCAAAGTTTTGGAAATAAAGACATTTATTCTACGACCTAATTCGACTGGGTCATGTTTAAAAGATTTCCATAGTTCTATTAATTCTTTATACAGAGTCAATTTCTGCGCTAATGCTATTCTCAATTATGATGGCTTCATTAAGTTTGTGACGCCATTCAATTATGTCTTCAGTATCATCGTTATTAGCTGAAGTATCTCCTGTTTCCCAGTGACCCGGGTCTTGTGGCTCCAATGAAGGAGTATGTTGATGAGATATACTATATATGCAGCAGTAGAGCTTTTATTAGAGGTATCCTCCTCAACATTAGAGACTGCATTTGTTAGCCCAAGGTCGCGTCGTTTATCTCCTATTTGCTTGCGAGTCTTAGATGTTAAGGTTTTAGCTATTTCTATGTTAGGATATTTATTAGACTTATAAGTTATATCAAGTTGTTTTAGCATTTGAATTTCATCGTCTGACCATACCTTTCTATGTGCACCTCGCATATTTCGTCCGTCCGCTTTAGGTTCATTAATAATCATCCGCTTTTTGTTTCGCAAAGCCGGGTGTACTAAGCGTTCGTGTGTAGAGAGGCCTCTTGTAGCATCAAATGATAACGGACACTCTTCACATTTAAATGGCTTTGGGTCAAGAACGCTGGGGACACCTTTGCATCTGGTGAGATGAACTCTGACCCCGTGAAGTTTCGGGAAGGATTTCTTACATGTCGAGCAAGTCCAATTAACATCCTTATCGATGTGGTGTAATTTCAAATGTTTATCTAGATCGGACGGATTTAAAAAAGTAAAATTGCGGCGCTTTCGCAAGCAAAAAGGACAAACGACATTCTCTTGTGTAAATGGGAACATTATGGTAGTAATATCTGTATCATTGGTCATGATTCTAGCCAAGTCGTCAACCATGGTCCCCTCCATAGCGGAAGTTTCCGCCACACCAATACCGGGACCGAGTATTGCTGCGTCCGAGGCTATATTTCTATTTGCCATTGTTTATCTTGAATATTTTGAGATCGGGTGTTTATTCCAATCACAGAGAGCTCATAACCTGAAGCAGTGCCATAGTCGTCAACAATAATCCAAACAGCGTTCAAAACGAGAATACAAATGTATTTAACTAAAGATTTC
>NW_017152690.1:0-261 GCF_001652005.2 Ceratina calcarata
TTCTGTGGCATCAGCCCGATATCGTCGGCTCACTTGGAGCCTTACTTCTACGCGACTTATTTCTTTTAAGCAATATCCTAAAGAGCTTTCATCCTTGGAGATTTCCCAATGAAGGGAACAATGAGGATGTTCACCCTTAGTCTTAAGTGTTATTTTTTATAGAAGTTTTTGTAACACCAGATTCTTTATGTTAATGTACCTGAACAAATAAAAAACTATTCTTACAAAAAAAAAAAAACGATAACTGAAGACCAGTGATCG
>NW_017152691.1:0-261 GCF_001652005.2 Ceratina calcarata
AAATAATTAAGAAATACTTAAATTAATAACGTTCACTTTTCTTTACACAAATTTTCTTTTTCATTTGGTTTTGTAATCAAAATTTGTTTGACCGTACATATGAGATTAGGACACGTTGAAAAATTTATTGAAATCCGTTGGTCCGCAAAGAAAGCGATAAGCATCGAAACAGGTTTACCTAATTATAGCTCATAACTATGATAACTAATTTAGATAAAATTTTCAGCATGTTGTAATCTCATATAAATAGTTAACTTATTC
>NW_017152692.1:0-261 GCF_001652005.2 Ceratina calcarata
ATTCAGCAGCAGCGCCACGATATCGGCCACCTGACGGTAGCGCTGCTTTTCGTCAAAAAGGGCTTAATGGCCATGAAAACGGTTCGTGTTCAGCAGGCGCTGGCGGCCTAAATGGCTTTGCATGCTCAACTGTTTCGGCGTGGCGGTCAACAGCAGCACCCAGGAGATGTCGTGCGCCAGCTGTTCAATTACCTGATATTCGGGCTGGGCGCGGTTTCGCTCCAGGTCAGCTGCTGGGCTTCATCCAGCACGAGCATATCC
>NW_017152693.1:0-261 GCF_001652005.2 Ceratina calcarata
GCCCCAGCCGCCCCGAGCGAGCTCTCCCCCGTCAGTATCGGGGGGAGTAAAGAGTGAGTGTAGGATCGGTAGAGTTCTATCGAAAGGTTTGAGGTATCTCCCTTGGGTGTACCCTCCTGCACGCTGCCCGCTCCCCTGCTCATAGGCGGTATCCTAAAACAAATCATGTCCTTAACAAAGAAACAAACAAAAAACGTTATAAGATCAACGCCTAATAGAAGTTTGAATCCTCTAAGCTTATCTCCGTATCTAACTAAATCT
>NW_017152694.1:0-261 GCF_001652005.2 Ceratina calcarata
TTAACGATCATTCTATGCTGAAAAGCACCAGTTCTCGTCCGATCACTGAAGTTAAGCAGCATTGGGCGCGGGTAGTACTTAGATGGGTGACCGCTTGGGAACTCCGCGTATCGTTGACATCTTCCTTTTGTTATTTGGAGTTTCCAAAAGTCTTTCTATCAAACTATTCTTTTCTTTAACTGCTTGCACAAACTTCTAACTTTTTGGAGTAGAATTCCAAATTTTTTAATTACCACATTAACAATTAATGATTAAATTCTA
>NW_017152695.1:0-261 GCF_001652005.2 Ceratina calcarata
ATGATTCGATACGAGTGATTAAGTATATTCTGTTAAGTATTCCACGAACATATTACATTCGTTCTAAAAAGAGGACATAAGCACCTTTAGCAGATTTTTAGAAACTGCCAAATCGTCGACTTGAAACCATTGATTTTAAAATTATTTAGTTTCGTATCTTCGTTTCCGTTGTAATGGAATATCAGTAATTGCAGAAGTAGTAGGTGAGATTTAGGAACTATACGTGTTATTTGAATTCTCTTTAACTTGCAGCGATTACTG
>NW_017152696.1:0-261 GCF_001652005.2 Ceratina calcarata
AGCTTTGCTTGAGCTATAGCGTTTATCACACAAAAGAAGGGCATTGACCTAACCCCGTTGCAGGCGCTATTACCCTGCCGGCCCGAGAGAGAGTATAGGGGAGTCGCTAACATGCATCCTTGTGCTGAAACCCGGAGGTTACCGCAGAACCTGCGAACCTGGTCTACAGCCTCGCTAGCCGGCTAGTAAGGTTTGGGCCATAACGCGACCTCTGGCGTTAGGCGAGAGAAGGCAGAGACCGCCGCATGGGCGTCATCGTGC
>NW_017152697.1:0-261 GCF_001652005.2 Ceratina calcarata
ATAATTTTTATAAATGTGTGAGAACTCGAAAATGTTTAAGATTCTCGAAAATATTCAGGAGATAATCAATATATTTCGTTTCAAATTTTTGTGTTAAAAGGCATAATTATTACTTATTTGATATATAATTTCGACCTCATTTTCCAATCTCTATAACTCGACATTAACAAATTAAATAAGCAATAACGAGAATAAAGGAATAAATTTTATGTGATTATCGAGAACGCTTGAAATATCGAAAATCTCACACAAGGATTGATC
>NW_017152698.1:0-261 GCF_001652005.2 Ceratina calcarata
TTCATTTGTCCACCTCTCAGAAAAAATGTATACTTTGATTAGAAAGAATTGCAGCAATGCGCTCAAGTACAGATAATTTTCTCAAATTTTGCAATTAATTACTCATGTCTGCGCAAGACCATTAATGTTTTCCGTTTGACCAACTAATATTTTCTTTTTTACACCCTTCCATAATAAATTATACGTTGTAACGGGCGGATCGGCCCAGCCACCGATAGGTGCCGTAGTGGTGCCGACCGCTCGCTCTAAGAAACGCGTCTT
>NW_017152699.1:0-1458 GCF_001652005.2 Ceratina calcarata
ACATTAGCTAATTAGAAGCAGGATTCTATCATAATTTATAACTAATACGAAATCGTTTATTTCTCCATTGAAAACTGAATTTCTACAAAGTTTTGAGTCACCGTCCGCGCGGATGCACGCGAGCTTCACCTTTAAACCCCTCCGGATTAACGATTCCCAGGAGCAATGATTCTTTTAATAGGTTGTACGTCTTCGTAAACGTAGAATTACGCGGATTAGCGCGGGTAATGTCAGGTGTGAATGTCAGGCGAAACACGCGCGAGTGCCAATGGCACGGGCTTTCCGTGGTCGTTGCGCGAAAGCGGGAGGAACCCACGCGCTTCGCCACGTGCGTCCAATTATCCCGCGAGACACGACTCAATCATTTACAAATTTCTTTTATTCTTTTATATCAAATCCCTCTTTAACCCTTTCGTTAAGGGCGGGTTTTCCGTCGCGGTACTTCCGCTGAACGGAGCGCCGCCATTATAGATAAATAGTAGATTTTTATTGGCCAAAAATTGCATATACAGCCATGTTACAATTGCACGCCACTATAGTGGCTCGTAGTAGCGAAAGGGTTAATATTCGAAAAATTATATTTACAGAAACATGAAGCTTTTAAAATTATTCGACGTGTTTCTTTAAATCACAAGCAATTTTCAATGTTTGACCACAGTGGCATTTTATGGAAGGCCACTATAGTGGCCCGTAGTAGCGAAAGGGTTAATATTCGAAAAATTATATTTACAGAATGAACGAAACAAGAGTGATTAAAAAAAATGGAATCCGCTTCGACTGGCCACGCCCGTCGGACAGAACGATTTTCTTTCGGACATAGAAACTGACTTACGCATTAGCCGAGTGACGGGTAGCCGCAATAAGGAAGCGTACGTTATGATCGATCTCTCAGCCTCGACAATGCACATAGATTATTCCCGACGACCGTCTCCTGCCTCTCTTCTCTCTTCGTTCCTCTTCCTCGCCAGGCCTCGGCCGACTGTAACAAAGGGAGAAGCCGCGGATAGGAAAGCGCGAACCAGCGATGAAACACTAAACTTAATCCGGGCGCTTTCCCAGGACCGCGGCCGCAGCGATAACGCGTATTAGACGATCATGTTCGAGATTAATCGGGTATATCGCGATGCTGCGCGATGATACCAGCGCCCGTTTCGCTTTTTTCCTCTCAGGGAGCGGCTTGCGATCCTTCGTTTATTTTCTCCTTCCGTTTCTTGTTGCTGAAACTTCGTGCCCGGTTACCGTGGGAGCGAGGCGAAAAATCGCGCAATTGATAGCCGAGATAGCGATGTCTGGTTTCAACTGTTTCATTTTTCCATTCAGACATCTCTTGGGTTAATTATTTTTCTAGTTATCACCTGAACACTTAATTATAAATTCTATTCGAGATAATCACGAAACTTTCAACAAAATTAATTAAGCACTTGATAGATACTTTTGCCAAGTTTCAGTGCATTTTAT
>NW_017152700.1:0-261 GCF_001652005.2 Ceratina calcarata
CTCCTGGCTTCACGTAAGAAGCAGTTGACATATTGAAGAGAAAATCCGCGGAAGCCGGAGAAAAAATATTATATGTTGCTTGACCATGGACGAAATGGCTATTCGTAACCAAGTGCTATGGGATAAAGTAAAAACAAAGTGGAATACGTCGATAATGGTATCCCCATAGAAAATAATGATAATTTACCGATGGCGAAAGAAGCATTAGTATATTTACTAACTGGGATTAATCAGCGCTGGAAAATACCAGTCGCTTACTTT
>NW_017152701.1:0-261 GCF_001652005.2 Ceratina calcarata
AATTCTACCATATTTGAGCGATGTAATGAGCTCTTCTTACTTGTTGTACAGCTCGATCTAACAAGGTGGTAAACAGGAAGCATCGAAATTTTGTACATGTTTCTTAAAAAATGCTTCTTCGGTATTTTTTATGTGATAATTACGAAGGAACATTTCGAATCTAACTTTGTCTATTTTTGTGTGTGACTCGTACCCATACATACTATAAACGAAGGCTTCTATTTGTGCAAAAGTATCGTCTGTATTGACCGACGTATCTCC
>NW_017152702.1:0-261 GCF_001652005.2 Ceratina calcarata
CTGCGCGTCAAGGAGTCTAGAAGGAAGGACGCCATATGAGGCGTGGTACGGGAGAGTGCCGAATCTGGAGCACCTTCGAGTAAAACACCGTTCGCAAAGCGAATATCTATTTATATTTATAATAAACTAAACGGCTTCTTGCCCTCGGGTACGGCCATGTCGTGGCCGCTGAAGGTCCTTAGCGGCGATCTCTGTAAAAAACAAAGGAAAAGAAACACCGAAACGATGTATTAGTTATTTCGCTCGGAATCGGCAGAAAAT
>NW_017152703.1:0-261 GCF_001652005.2 Ceratina calcarata
AATTGTATTGGAGCCATTGACGGGAAGCACATTGTGATCGAAGCACCGCACAACAGTGGTTCACAATTTTTTAATTATAAAAAAACATTTTCGACGGTGCTACTTGCAGTCGTCGATGCCAAGTATAAATTTGTATGCATTGATGTCGGCGCGTGCGGGAAAAGTAGCGACGGAGGTGTATTTGCAAACTCTACCCTCGGTCGCAGACTGCAACAACAAGCAATGCATGTTCCGGGAAACAGAAAATTGCCTCATTCTGAT
>NW_017152704.1:0-261 GCF_001652005.2 Ceratina calcarata
AGCCGCGAGGTAGGTTGTTGCATAATGTTCGAGGTAAGACCAGTTTCGTGTCGTCGATTCGATTTTATTATTATTATTTTACTTGTCCTTCATATTTTCCAGATATATCGAGTTGTCACTATCTTAATGAGGTTCGGATGTTTTATCTTTGACTGGAAGAAGGAACCACCGTCGATTGATTCTTTATTCTCTTCTGAACGAGGTAGGATCGTCTTCTCGGGGTGAGATTTACACCCTCAGCTGGGTTTGTACATTGGGAGA
>NW_017152705.1:0-261 GCF_001652005.2 Ceratina calcarata
CGGACAATGTAAATATATTAGCAGCTAAGAAAATAGTTGCTAATCGAGAGGAGTTCACGAGTCTGAAGCGGAACAATGATAAAGTACCAGAAAAGTTTCCGGTAAGAAGTAGCGAGGAGCACTTCCCAAAATTGGGAGAATCATCTTTGGCGAGTTGGAGTTCTCCCTTCAAGAAAGATGGGGACGGAGTTATACCTTCAAGACAAGATCCGGTCCCTGGGAAGAGTGGCATCACCAGAACATATGGTAAAATCAAGTCTA
>NW_017152706.1:0-261 GCF_001652005.2 Ceratina calcarata
AAATTAGAACAGAGTTGGGCACAATTAAACTGCGTTCTTACTTCTTAATTAGCAGATTTTCTTGACACCATATGAAGAATCCTTGGTGGTCCTTCACAGCCATGTTAAACGCGTCACCGTAAAGGCACATCACGTTCAGGCATTGAAGCATATAGTATAATATGTCAGGCTTGTTTATTGTCATTATCTCCTGGAAATTTGAAAAGTCGATTGCAAATAAAGGTCAGAATTAACTGCATACGAAATGAATTAAGATAAAAA
>NW_017152707.1:0-261 GCF_001652005.2 Ceratina calcarata
CGTTCCACTGATGCCGAACCGTCCATTTAAAGTAAGACAGGACTCTCGTGGAAAGGTAAATGTCCAGAAGTTTCATAGACCTGAACTGGAGGATCGAAGAGCTGTAGAAACATCATTAAAAAAATAATAGTTAATCGGTTCAATTTAATCTCAACTATCAGTCTTCCCGGAATATTCCTGTTTGTCGTTTAAATATCTCTAGTTAATCGCTTAAGGATGTATTGGCTATACAGTCAATCCCAAAAGTTTATGCACTTTAGA
>NW_017152708.1:0-261 GCF_001652005.2 Ceratina calcarata
TTTGGATGATGAACATGATAGTTCACGCATGGGAGAAAAAGATGGTAAGTGTTCGAGTGTCACATGTCTTTCATAGATTTGAATACAGTATAATATGATACTAGAAATGTCAGTTCGTAGAAAATATTTAGTATTCCAATCACAATATTGTTTTCTTGTAATCCTCAATCTTCCTCTACAATACTTTTGAACATTATTATTATTACGCTTTGCAAAACACATGTTGCAAGTATCATTTGAAATATTGGTAAATAGAGTTTC
>NW_017152710.1:0-3368 GCF_001652005.2 Ceratina calcarata
AATGTTGTCGTCGATCAACTGACTTGGGAAATTATCTTTAATGGTAATTTCGTTTCATTCCCTGTAATCTGTACACAGCCTGGTATCTCCATTCTTTTTTCTTACTTTAACAATCGGCCTATTATACGGAGATTCGCTTGGACGAATGATTTTCCTTTCTAACAAATCGTCTAAAATACCCTGCAGCTTCCCTTTATCGGNGTTCCGTATTAATTTTCAACTTTTCCCATGCCGTAACCGGTTCGCACGCATAATCAATGTTTAAAATTTGCGCAATCGCCGAATTTAAATCGCTTGGCGACTTATTCTCCTTTCGAACCACTACATGACCGTTATCGAATGTTACGCGAATTAGAGGGTTCGAAGAAAAATCTCGCCCTAATACGGCCATAAACGCCATGGTATTGTCCGGAACTACATAGAAAATTAATTTTACGCGGACTCCTTCAATTTCTACTTCGCGCTCAAACAGACTCAATAGTTCCATACGTGAACCGTTAATCCTTGCAAATTCGTAATTATTATCCAGCAACGGCGATCGCGCTTCTCCGGGGACAAAACCATTCTTGATAAAACTAATCGGAGATCCCGAGTCTAACATTGCGCTTAACGTGTACTTACAAGAGTGATTGTTCTTGTCAACTATATCGTTCATAATGTTATCTACCTCTATTATGTGTTGTACAATTCTTTTGTGCTCTTGCAGCTTTTACATTTTTTAAAATCTTTATGTGTAAAATATATTTCGTCTCCAATATTTTAGTACGTAACCAACGATTTTCTGTAGGAAATGCTTCCCTGCTGAAATTTTCCCCGCTGTACATAAGACGTATGGGGCTCTGCCATTTACATTTCCGAGATGAGGATTTCACGGATGAGACCAAGAAACGTCTACGACGACTGTCCTGTCCAACTGCATGTACTGCAGGACGAAGATTAGAAGAACAACACGAAGATGATGTTCAAGAAGAACTTTTACAAGTAGAAGAAGTGCAACAGCAGCAAGCGGGAGAACATGTTGAAGAACGGCAAGAGTATCAGGAATTGAGTGGAAGCAATAATCAAGAAACCGTGGACATGCAAGGGCTGGAATTTCGAAGCGAATCAATGTCTACAACGTATCCGTCTGAATGGCAAGAGTATCAGGAATTAAGTCGAAGCAATATTCAAGAAACCGCGGACATGGAAGGGCTGGAATTTAGAAGGGAATCAATTTCTAAAACGTATCCGCCTGCCAAAGACATTTTAAACATTGGCGCCGAAGATACGGATATTTCATACCTAAGCTATGAAATCAGCTATCCAAGTAACACAAATGAATACGTGAACAGAGAAGCAGAAAGCATCAACAGAAGAGATGTTAAAATTGCTTCCGTGTCGAGAATAGATAGTGGTAAATGTTCGGTACCGTGCAGAGCATATACTCGTTTTTTGAAAAAGAAAATCATGCATTTGGAAAAAACGATCCAACAATTGCACACGGCATTGACAAAAGAGAGAAAAGAAAAGAATCGTTTGAAGAAACGAATGACGGCATCGAAAAGTTGCACTCTCGATGATTTGATAACACAGAGGAATATAAATCGTACAGCAGAAACGATGTTGAAACTACAACTACATAAGTACAACAAATACAACTATAAACTATGGCCTGGATCAAAATTGTACGTATCACACAGTCTTCAGACAGTCGAGACGAGAAGATTCAGTACGAAAAACCCATGGGAATCGGCGTAGAAAGAAGGAATTTTTCGACATTTAGCCGAAAATCGAGCCGATTTCGGCTATTTTTCCATATAAAGTGAAATAATGTGACGTCTGCGTCACGACGTCCGATTATAGACGATAACAATCATTACGATACAATTAAAAATTTGTAAGTATAAAAATTCGTATTAATCAATTTCAAATCTATATTAAAGGTCCTTATGCAATGGACAATGAAATTCAAATTATTTCATAGATATAATCATTTCCAATTATTTAAAAGATATAAACATTTAAAATTACATCTGATTTACGAATGATTATTTTATTATTACAAAAGAATCGTTTATTGTCGCAATTTAACGTACTATGTGTCACGACGTCAAAATTAGCATTAAGGCTATAGACTGTAGCAGTCACTATGATAGAGTTAGAGAATTCTAAGTATGAAATTCTTATAGACAAATGTCAGCTCTACATTAGTGTTCCTTATGGATAAAACACTGAATTCCTAACCGTTTAGAAGATATGAGCATTTAAAGTTTGTCTGACATATAAGTGACTGTACTACTGATCATATACATATACGTTATTCAGAATCATTTATTATTTGCATCAGCATATTTCTCTCTTACGACGAAGCTCCCACCACGACTAATTACTCCCACTGCGAGCGCGAAACGTATTATATATAGTCCGCCATGACAGTTACCCGTCACTTGCAGTCATCTTCAAGGGACGAGAGTACGTCAGTTGTTAAGCAACAGTTCAGTGCGACACTTCGGTACGGCATGTAGTCCGCTACGTTACTCTTACTCTCCGCTATGAGAGTAAGCTAATTAATCGCCAAACAGTTACCAGTGTTCACGCCAGTCAGTCGAACGAAAGAAAGTCAGTCAATTTTCAATCAGTGTCAGTCAAACTTCACTAATTATAATCGACATTTCAATACTTACTACGACTTGTAACAGTCTTCGAATCCAGTATTATACGAATAATCAATTGTGCATCAGCCGTCAACGAATTCAATCCAGTGCGAGTAAGAGCCTAATTATTACAATTATATTTACCATTGTTACTCCATTTAAAATATTGTGAGTTAATAAAAGTGTTAATTGATTAAAACCATCATCAATAATTAATAACTCTCGGGTATAATAATAGTGAGACCTAGTGATACCTTACTGCATCCAATTCAGTTAACAACAGTAGAAGCAATTATTAATAGATTTCAAATCGATAACCGTCCTCATTGTCGCATAGCTAAATTATATTAATTCCATACATTTCAATTATTACGAAGAACATTCTCTAAAGACGAACATTCATCTTTCTAGACCTAAGTAGGGGGTTAACTGGTACAGTAGCTGCTTGTGAGCCGCTCCCGTTAACTATAGGAGAAGTTGGTACAGGAGCTGCTTGTGAGCCGCTCCCGCTTTCTCCGTCAGGCTCGTAATATTAAGACAGTTCCTGGCCAGAGCATTCAACGAAAAGCTCCCGGAACTTAAGATGAATGAGACTCATGTAAGGATGTTCACAGTATAAAATATAGATATTACTATTCTTCAAATCAGCCATCTTAATGGGCTTATTATATTAGATTCACACGCAAAGAGGACGTACGCGAACGCGCAGGCCAAATAAACGAACTAGACGTTCAG
>NW_017152711.1:0-261 GCF_001652005.2 Ceratina calcarata
ATTCTAAGCACTATAATAATTATTATACACACGTGTAGAAGCTTTTGCATATGCAGGGGTATGCAAACTAATCTGAGCAGATGCTGATTATGCATGAACAGATGATAATTCGACGCGTGTTATAAATAGAAAATGTCAGACGTCAATTCATTAGAATCTTAAATGCTTTTTTTATTATCCCAAAAGAATATAAAATGTGTTTCAAATACTGTCATCAGATTTCAATACATGAATAATTAATTTGACATGTTTTATAAATAG
>NW_017152712.1:0-261 GCF_001652005.2 Ceratina calcarata
CTTATTCTTCTATTTTATCAAAAATAATTGTAGTAGTAGAGTATATAAAATATATTTACTACACATTTTTTACTGGTAATATGTAAAAATTAATAATATATGTGTGTATGTACAAATTTTCTGTTCACCAATCAGCAAACGGCAGCTCTTTCTCTTTCCGATTTAAAGATCCCTAACATGCCTCAGTGAAAGCCACATTGACAAGCCACCCTTGGTGTATTTACGGATAGACCCACTTCCCGCTTTACTGATTCACCCCGA
>NW_017152713.1:0-261 GCF_001652005.2 Ceratina calcarata
GTCACTGTAAATAGGTGCTGATAATTGATTATGAATAATCACGTGTATCTTTATATGCATGATGTATGATTATATGTGCATGATGCCGCGAATTTTATTGTTTTACTTTTATGATACGTGTCACATGCTAGAATGTAAAAACAAATATAACAAAAACACATTCATTGGGACTCGAACCGTCAGGAGTATGATTACTAATCCGACCAGTTACCAGTGTCACTAATTTCTATTACGGTAGGGGATCTTAACGTGTTTGTTCTT
>NW_017152714.1:0-261 GCF_001652005.2 Ceratina calcarata
CGCCCGGGAAGCGGGCCGTGGCTCTAATAGGCACCGCTATCCAATGTGATAGCGGACTCTATCCGTGTCTCTAACACCCGTATCGGCTTTACCAGAATGGCAGCCGGGTGGCCTCGACTCGCTCCATTCTCCAATGCTTGTGGAAGGCACAGCCTCACGATCGGAGGATCCTTCCCTCAAGCAGAAGTTCGCAAAAATCACTTATTTTATTAAGTGCGGAGGGCCTCGTATCCCTACACCGATGGGCTCGCCCACACCACC
>NW_017152715.1:0-261 GCF_001652005.2 Ceratina calcarata
CATGAAATGGATTGGTGTTTGCTCTTGAACTAAGAATTCTACTGGAATTTGTTCAGAGCGGATGTCGCCAATTCTTAACATCGGTTTTTGTTGTATGTCGGCTACACTATTGTCCACGAAGGTGTTCAGAGTACATGGTTGCTTATTTATTTAGTTTCAAAACGATTGTGCAGTTAGTCCAAAAAGAAGCTTTATGAATTGTGTGGTGAAATGGCGTTTAGAACTGTTGCGAATCATGATACTAATAAGACCTTGCTGCAC
>NW_017152716.1:0-260 GCF_001652005.2 Ceratina calcarata
ATTTATGCATTATTATTTGTACGTTTGCCCAAAACCAGTCAAAATGACTTCCTTGGGCAATCTAGTGTTAAGACAGTGTTTTCCAATATGGGGCACCTCTAATAGCTTTCTTGTGAGGCATGGGCCCCACAGGGAAGCAATTCGATTGTTAATGGGACAAATTCGAAAATGGACCAAAATTTTTTAATTACTTTTTATTTTTATTTGTAACATAATGAGAGTTTCCTCCAAATCGTTTCTTTTTGGGGGGGGGGGGCCAA
>NW_017152717.1:0-260 GCF_001652005.2 Ceratina calcarata
AAATGTAATCTGCCTAAATGAAGCGAAAGTTGTTTAAAATCACTTCAGCTCCTCCTCATTTGAGGGTTTAACACAAGTTCTGGGACATCCTGTATATATCTCTATTTTTTTTAAATATTGAACTGAGTGACATAAATGAGACCTGTTGAATTAAACAGTTTACTTTAAATCGATTTTAAGAATGTATCGAATAAATTCCAAGTGTCCCAAGTGAAGTTCAACACTTTAGTAAAGTTGAAGTGTATTCAAACAGTATTCAT
>NW_017152718.1:0-260 GCF_001652005.2 Ceratina calcarata
TTAGGAGTTATTGAGGAAAAACGAAATTCTTTGCCAAAAGTTGGCTGTTTCGACGGTGGGATGGTCGGATTTTGTTAACATCAATAAAATGCCAAATAATCATACGCAACTCGTTAAATATCAAAATTAGAAGAAAAATGCATAAAATCTTCCTTTATAGAGGATATTAGTGCCTCCAACTTCTGTATAAAAAATTTTTCGCCAGAGTCAATAATTAATTGGATATTTCTTTCTATACTTTTTAGCACGTAGCTATTTAT
>NW_017152719.1:0-260 GCF_001652005.2 Ceratina calcarata
GAGATTTTCAACACCTGCTTAAAACAGAGAGCTTTTCCACCAAGCTGGAAGTCAGCGAAGCTAATCCTTCTAAGCAAACCAGGGAAGCCTCCTGACGACCCGTCAGCATATAGACCAATCTGTCTCCTAGACGACTTAAGTAAATTATTCGAAAGAATAATAGGAAACAGGATCGAAGAAGTGTGCAATTCAAACCCTGATGCCGTTGTACAATGGCAATTCGGGTTTAGAAAGGAGAGGGGAACGATAGACGCAATAAA
>NW_017152720.1:0-260 GCF_001652005.2 Ceratina calcarata
ATATTGTATAAGAGAAATAACGACATTCGTAAAAATTCAGTTTATCTCCTTCCATAAATCTTAAGAATGAGAATTCGAAAAATTCAGAACTTTTTCGTAGTATTTTTATACGATGAAATTTTGGCACCAAAACGAATTTTCTCTCTCATCACGTTAAAAAGTTATTGCAATACCAAGAAAAACTCGGGATTTCTAAAAATCCTACTTTTGCAAGCACCTACAGCATGGTAGAAAACTGCCCTCAAAGTTTTAAATAGATC
>NW_017152721.1:0-3517 GCF_001652005.2 Ceratina calcarata
CCATGTAGAAAGGACTTTGGGAAGTTACACGGATGGCGGTGTCACTTCCCAAAGTGTAAAGGAACGACTCAGAGAGTAGCTGAGGAGGGAGAGCACAGGTGTGAACTCTGCGGAGAGTCCTTTCAGACCCAACGGGGTCTATCAATACACGAAATGCACAGGCACCCAGAAGTGCGGAATCGGAAGAGAGCGATGGGCAGCAGCGTCCAGGATAGGAACAGGCCAAGCAGCAGAGCCTCGGCTTGGTCTAATGGACCTCCTTGTCATCTTAAATGAAAGGTTTAAGAATGACAGGCATCCTAATGTTGCGATTAGAGAGTTCCTTCCTGGAAAAACGCTGAAACAAATAAGCGATAAAAGAAGGCTTTTACCTACCCAAGCAGCGGCAACGGAAGATCCAGGAGCAAGTAGCTCCACGAGTGAATCAGCACCTGAAGAGGAAAGCGTCCCAGCCCAGGATGAATCCAATTGGGAAGAGCCCATCCAGAGTGCGATTTTAGCCAGCCGCTCGAACGACGATCCAGTCTTCTTAGAAATAGAGAGGAGAATCGAGCAGATAGCTGGTGAACCTGAAAAAGAAGAAGAAAGTATTAATGTGCTATTATTGGAATTGACGGAGAAACTGAAAGAGGGATTGGAAGAAGGTCCTAAGGAAAGAGGCAAGGACAGGAATGGAAGGAGGAATGTGGAAAACAGAAGAAGGCCAAATAGGACCACAAGAAGAAGGAAGTTTGAGTACGCGAGGTGCCAGGAGTTATACAAGAAGTGCCCAAAGAAGCTCCTGGACTTGGCGCTCATGAACAAACCCCTCTCAGAAAGGGAAAACATAGATCCGCCAAGAAAAGAAGAAGTCGGGCCACTATATAAAGATCTATGGGGAGTGACAGGTCCCCAATATAGAATATCCAGGCCGAGAGATCAAGCAGCAATTCCAATGAGTAGTGTGTGGTCGCCTATCACGCTTGAAGAGATGATAGGCAAATTCAAGAAAATCAAAAACGATACGGTAGCAGGACTTGACGGAATAAAGAAAGCCCACCTCAGGAAGGAGGGAGCACTGCGAGTGTTCACTAAGTTTTGCAATCTACTCCTTCTGAAAAGAGTGTATCCAGCGCAGTGGAAACTGAACAGAACCACGCTAATACCGAAACCAGGGAAAAGCGTGGCAGAAGCGAGTAATTGGAGACCAATTACTATTGGGTCTCTAATGGCAAGATTATACTCAGCAATGATCGACAGAAGACTGAGGAACAACGTGCAGCAGCATGAGAGACAAAAGGGCTTTATAGCAGAAGATGGCTGTAAACAAAACGTCGCTATCCTGAGCAAGGCGCTGAAGAGCATGAAAGAAGAAGCAGGAGGTGTCATAACGATAGTGGATATATCAAAAGCGTTTGACACAGTTCCACACTCCAGCTTAAATAGTTGTCTTACAAGCAAAGGCATACCTACCGCTATAGCGGAATATATTAGCAGTATGTATGAGGGCTGTAAGACGAGGATTTCATGCAGAAACGGCGAATCGATAGAAATGGACCTGCGAAGAGGAGTTAAACAAGGGGACCCATTGTCGCCACTCCTCTTCAACCTTAGCATCGATCCAATTATTCGGATCATTCGAGAGACGACCGAGGGAGCTTTTGCTGACGATATGGTGCTCGTCACAAGAAAGAAGGAGGAAGCAGAGAAGCAGATTAGAACGTTGTACAAGAAACTGAAGGAAATGGGCATGAAGGTTTCTATTGATAAATGTACAACATTCCAAATTGTCAGCAAAAGCAAAACATGGTACCTTATGGATCCAAAATTAGTGGTGGGTCAGGAAACGGTACCGCACGCAGATCCTCACTCTATTTTTAAATACCTAGGGGTTGAATTCGACCCATGGAGAGGTCTGCGACGCACACAGGTGCAAGAAATAGTCGACGCAGCAAATTGTATTGCGAGATTAAAATTGAAGCCTCATCAAAAGGTAAACCTAATTAGTACTTACCTTCTGCCACGGTTTACGCACAAATTGGTTGCCGGTTCGCCATCACTGGGTATACTAGACCAAATAGATCACGAAGTAAAGCAAGTCGTGAAGAGAATATTACACCTACATCCATCAACAACGGATGGTGTGCTGTACACCGAAAAAGGGCACGGAGGATTGGGAATTCAAAAGGTGGCTAACATCATAAAGTTAGCAAAAATGAGAAGTGCTCTAAAAATGATGAACGCAGAGGATGAGTCGGTTAAAGAGGCATACTACGGGCAGGAAGACACAATTAAGAAGTATGCTTCATCTGTAGGTCTATCATGGCCTGCGAGCATGAATGACATTGAAGAAGCGCGGAAAGTCCTTAAGAAGAGAGACACAGATGGATGGAGACAGTTAATCTCTCAAGGACAAGGAGTAAGAGACTTCTGTAAGGACAAAATCGGGAATTGCTGGCTATATAACCCGACATTATTGAAGCCGTCTAGATATCTGGATGCAATCAAACTACGAACGAACACGTTTGGCACACGTGTAGCGTTGAGGAGAGCCAAGCACGATGTGGATTATAAATGTCGAAGATGTGGAATGCAAGCAGAAACGTTGAGGCACATTTTAGGTAACTGCATCCACACTAAGGCAAAAAGAATAAGAAGACATGACGAAATCTGTGATTTAATCACGAATAAGATATCGAGGAACTGGGCGGTGTTTCGAGAACCGACGGTCAACGTATTGGGAGAGTTGAGGAAACCGGATATGGTTATCAAAGACCATGATAAGGTGTATGTGGTTGACGTAACAGTACGTTATGAAGACCAAGATAATCTCCCAAACGCATACAGAGAAAAGGCAAGAAAGTATGAAGAGAACGCAGAGATAGTAAGGATAAAAATGAACGGAACATCGGCACAAGTTCTACCGATAGTGGTTGGCTGTAGGGGAGCCATGCCAGAAGCAACGCAAACAAATATGAAGCTCCTAGGATTGAAGAGAGAAGACTGCATGACGGCTTCACTAATTGCGCTACGNCAAGATAATCTCCCAAACGCATACAGAGAAAAGGCAAGAAAGTATGAAGAGACCGCAGAGATAGTAAGGATAAAAATGAACGGAACATCGGCACAAGTTCTACCGATAGTGGTTGGCTGTAGGGGAGCCATGCCAGAAGCAACGCAAACAAATATGAAGCTCCTAGGATTGAAGAGAGAAGACTGCATGACGGCTTCACTAATTGCGCTACGATCATCCATTGAAATAGCGAATGCTTTTATAGACTACGACTATATAAGTTAAACACAGCAGCATTCGCTTGGAATGATCTTTTAATAATTGACCTATTTATATTTTTGCCTATTTATTTATTTATTTATTGATATTTTACTTACTGACGAAGCAGCTGCCAGCTGAAATGACTATTTATTGTTAGCCCGTTTCGGCTCTCTACACCGAACGGAGCGAGTCCTGCTACACTATTGTGTACTAGGGCGCAGGGCGGACCCAATGAAGATAACTGAGGGTCCGGGGCGACGCCTC
>NW_017152722.1:0-260 GCF_001652005.2 Ceratina calcarata
TCACGGCAACACTGTAAGAATCAATGAATCAACCTGTATATATTTATCGGTGTTACTATGATTATGATAAGTGATTACTAACTAAAAAATCATCGATGTTTTCTGCTTACTAGGAGAGTTGTTTGAGAAATAATCTCAAATACTTAAGGTGAGCACATAGAACATAGGATCATGCGATCGAAGCCCGAATCAATGACCCAATCACTAAGGACCGCGTACGTGCGCAGGAGACGCATAAATCACTTCCTGCGCAGGAAGAA
>NW_017152723.1:0-260 GCF_001652005.2 Ceratina calcarata
AGAATTGTTTTGAACAGATCTACGAGATTATGTAATGTAATCGTTTTATATTGATAGAATTCTATGTAATCTTGTAAAGGGTTAAATAATGGTAAATTATTAAGTCTAACGAAAATAATTGTTGGTAGATAAAGTTAAAAATGGTATGTGAGTTGTCTTTCTAATGATAAGTACTTGAATTTCTTTCTCGTAAACTATCGAAGACATTTATATGATTCTTAGATATACATATTTTACATGTATATAGTAATCCTCTAGCT
>NW_017152724.1:0-260 GCF_001652005.2 Ceratina calcarata
TGGACAGCGCGAGACAACAACCAACGGCAGCGGACAGGGAGCCACGAAAGATCGCTTCACCCAGCTTCTGATGTTTCTACAGCGGGAGGTGGAAAACGAAGAACGCATCGGCATGGCGTTGACGGGTTTCGGTGTGCCGACGGAGCCAGATGTTGCGAAGAAAACAAAAGGTAAAAACGCGGATTCAACAAAAAATGTGCCAAGTGCGAGCGTGTTATTAATCGCGAAATCGGATTCAAAACCGAAATGTATTTTTTGTA
>NW_017152725.1:0-260 GCF_001652005.2 Ceratina calcarata
CTTACTTTTATTTATTATCAAACATAACGATTAAAATAATATGAAAATAGTAACATATGCATATTGTTATAAATGAATTTCATGATGTAATCAATAACTTTATATCCTCTGCAGGAGATATATTTATTTTCCATAGTCGATATAGTTTTTAAAAGTAAAAGATACATGTGACACATGTTTCATAATAATACATGTCGTTGATTAAATTGATACGTATCTTTATTATGAATGTAATTATGGACACTATAATTGATAATAAA
>NW_017152726.1:0-260 GCF_001652005.2 Ceratina calcarata
CTCTTAGATACGTTGAAAAAAAATATATTTATTGGCAGAGACAGAATGGGTAAAAAATAAACTGGTTCCATTGTATGTATTTATTATTACAAATAGCACAGAGAATTGAAACTGATAAGTTGAAAGACTGGTTTCACTGCGACACTCTTATGATTCATTTGAAAATTAGTACAGATTACATTATTTTCTACGAGAAGAAAACAAATCGAAAATCTTGGCTTGAGATATGAGGTATTAACACAGAGTGCAATATAATTAAA
>NW_017152727.1:0-260 GCF_001652005.2 Ceratina calcarata
AAACGTCACAGTAGAGAATGGGATGAAAATAGGAAAAGCCGGACGACGGACCTGTACACCTCGGAGCGGCTCGAGGGTCACCCAGGTATGTTACTATTATTTTATTTAATTTTATTAAAATAGGTTATGTCAATTTTAATTTTCTCTATTTTTTACAGAATTATTGGATCGTTCGGTGGAAATCTGGGTTCGCCAATTCGCGGAAACACCTGGTAGACGCATACACGTCCCGAGCAGGTGCTTGGAATTGGATTTTTATA
>NW_017152728.1:0-260 GCF_001652005.2 Ceratina calcarata
ATTCTTTTTAATTATGAATTATATATATAAATTGTAATCGTTAATTGAGATTTTTCTAATTAAGCATTAAAATTGTAAAAGAGTCTCAATTAATGATTAAATTTCATTTCTTAATTAGACAAAATTGAATTTTACGTTTTATTTAAAGAATACTCCAAATGTCGATTAAAATTTAATCGTGAGATGTTAATACGGCAATTAAAAGTTCTGCAACTCTATTCTAAATATAGTATGTAATGTTCTATTAAATAATTCAACGA
>NW_017152729.1:0-260 GCF_001652005.2 Ceratina calcarata
TGCTCCTGGTCAAAGGATTTCTAGACATCAAACGACCCCCGGTTGTAAAGGTCGATGGAAAATCCCTGAAAATGAAACCCGTCGTGAAATATCTCGGAGTACACTTCGGGACAAGACTGAATATCACACCGCATGTAAAATATATCACAAACAAAGCAAAATCCACTTTCAACAAACTTTCGCACATAGCCAAGGCACAATGGGGTATCAACACTAAAAATATGACAGTCCTTTACAAAGGTTTATTTCTCCCAATTATA
>NW_017152730.1:0-260 GCF_001652005.2 Ceratina calcarata
GAACTTCGTTCCGTCAAAATCTCTTATTCTGAACGCACTTAGCAACGATTCGTGTTCGTCTCGGGCGCCTGTGACGCGCTCCACAGCAATCCTGCTCAAACATCAACCTCGCTCGAAAAGACTCATTTTCGACCCTCAGTGCACAAAGTACTATTGTGCTTCGGAATTCCTGCTGCCGATCAGACTAAGCCAGCGCTGTGCACGCACATGTAATAACCGTGGAAAAAGACTAAAAAAAAACAAGAAAAAACTAAAAAAAC
>NW_017152731.1:0-260 GCF_001652005.2 Ceratina calcarata
TCATGTGAACAATCTATGTGAACGATATCAGCCTGATAATTTGCCGTGTTATAAGCTCATTCTGGAGAACCTGCTCTAGGTATACCGGCACATATTTAACGATAATATCCCAGTCAATTCTCAATAATGATCAATTGCATCTCTATAATTTTTTACACATCTATTGACATAATACAGAATATTCCCGACTATAACCGCTTGAGATACATTAACCTATCTCACTAGGTATCAATATTCTATTATATAGATATCTAATACAC
>NW_017152732.1:0-832 GCF_001652005.2 Ceratina calcarata
ATGCCGCAGTCACCGTCCGATACCGTCGCATCAACGCGCAAGGGACTTACAACCCCTTTGGTAATTCAATTTTAGAATCGCGGAATCACGGTACGAAACATTTATTTTTGATAATGAATTATACTTTGGATGTAGGGGGTGAATTAAATTAAAAAATAGTCAACTGAAATGCGAATTTCGTGTATATGTGTAAATGGTCCTCTACTCTCACAGTAACTGTGATTTTGTGCATTCATCTGAACTCGTAATTTATAATGACGTGGGTCATACATGATCATGACAATGACTGATCATTGGACTTTTCCTATGACGTCTATAGGTGACAATTAGATTAAAATGTATTCATAATTACTGTCAGTCATCGGCAAGCGCTATTGTTGTCTAATTATTATTGCGAGGGAACAGAATTATTTAATATCCAATTGTTTTAAAACGTTCGTACCCGATATCAAATAGACGGGACGACAATAGTATGTTGCGCACTAAGGGCCAAAAATGGGTCTTTCCAGACGAGGTTGATGTTTGAGCACGAGTGGCAATCTCGGGTGCCAGAGGCGCTGGATCATCATCCGAATCTGGAAAGGTTCATTCGGCCGGTGTCGCACACCTTATTTTTTTATAAAATGAGCATAAAGAAGACCACTTTTCGTCGTCTACAAAGTGGATCGAGAATATACTTTGCCGAGTTCTCCATTTGATACGAACTTCGTGGGAGTGTGAATATTTAAAAACATTAGAATCATATATCTCTATTTTACGGCCCTAGGGCAGGAAATAGAGTAAAATAGATGTACATACACACTGATTCTAATTTGTTTTTGTATAGGGCAGG
>NW_017152732.1:2364-3092 GCF_001652005.2 Ceratina calcarata
CATTAGTTCTATGAAGTGACTCCAGTCTAACTGTTTCATATCAAATGAAAATTCCTCTAGATCGGTAGCATTCATGCGATTTATAATACTCCTCACATTGTCGGCTTTTATCACCCAAGAAGTATTCATAAAGTAGGACAACACTCGAAAGTGCTTAGTTGCCATGTATACCATCTTCGACGCCCTGAAAGAAAAAATAAATAATTGTTGCATATATAAACATGGATAATAGCTGTGCAATGAAATATATTTAACTGAATCGAGTTTGCATAATTGTTACAGAACGTACCTAAATAAAGAGCACGAATGGATACCAGATCATCTTGGCGGATGGGTATTCTTCAACTCTACGGTAAAAAACGGGTCTGTACTCACAGAGTACTAGTGGGTTCCAGTCAGACGATGCATAATTGTACATCTGTGGTTCGTTTCTTTCCCTTAATGAATGCGATACGATCAATTATTCATGGGTTTTCTTTGAAAGAGGTAAAATAATTAGGGTTGTGAAATCGCTAAATAATGATACCTGTTGACAACGTAATCCCAAATCGCAGACAGGAGGCCGTTAGTGGCCATGTCGACTGGAACGAAGTCGCTTGTTCCATCCGATCTTATAGGCACTGCATGTACCAAACCCAAAGATATCAGTGATGTTGCAACCATAGGACCATTCATCGAGTCCAGCCATCCAGGATACGGTTCCCGTATCGCATTCATAACTATTTAAA
>NW_017152733.1:0-260 GCF_001652005.2 Ceratina calcarata
CTATACAATGCGTCAGAACTTTCCAGCCAAATTCTCTTTTGGAGTCACTAAGTATGTGTATGGTCAACGTGTATTAGGAACATAATAACATTTTTTATTCTGAAACATTCATATCTAAGTTTGGTCATGCTAACATCATTGCTAAGACCTCCATAGCTAATACATTCAGTTATCTTATTGACATATTTAATGATTCTAACTATGCCATTAGACGGAAGCTACGTGCTCATTTTTTGTCATCACAGTTATGATTTATCAAA
>NW_017152734.1:0-260 GCF_001652005.2 Ceratina calcarata
GGAGCGTAACAGCGGGGACCCCGGGAAGGCGGAGTGTTGGCGTCGGATTGCGCCCGGTCCCGTGCAGGTTGGCCAAAGCCGACAAGACCCCACCCTCCACAGTGTTTCCACCGCATGCGCATGTGGTCGGGGCCCAGTCAAGTACCGATTCTTGTTAAAATGCTCGACTCAAGATCAGTATCGTTCAATCAGACCGTCGTATGATCAGCTGCTACAAGGCGTCTAGCGTTCGACGCTTTGTCCTTAAACCCGGTGCGTGC
>NW_017152735.1:0-260 GCF_001652005.2 Ceratina calcarata
ATCGGGGGGTTTTAGCCGGTAGGAGTCCGGCACTACCCACGCGGTCAGCACTTGGGGCTACTATACGATAGCTCCTGTCCTGGCTGCGTGGGTGTCCATGAAGGATTTCCCCCCGTCAAAAAAAAAAAAAGAAGGAGACGCCGACGTTAAAGAGGTAGTTGAGGGAGGGCGGACTTAAATTCGGAAGCCTGCAACGACCACGGATGGCCGATTCCCGTAGTCTGCACCAACCCGATCAATCTACCGTCGACACCCCAACC
>NW_017152736.1:0-260 GCF_001652005.2 Ceratina calcarata
TCGAATCTGGCCTAATAGATCTATTGGAAGATGGAGATGTTGTTTT
Source organism: Ceratina calcarata (assembly GCF_001652005.2). NCBI lineage: Eukaryota > Metazoa > Arthropoda > Insecta > Hymenoptera > Apidae > Ceratina > Ceratina calcarata. The sequence goes on from NW_017152736.1 coordinate 47, forward strand.
GGCTGACAAAGGATTTCCCGAAATTCGTAAAACTATTGATGAAAGTGGGAAAGGAGTGATCCTTGTCATGCCACCTTTCCTTGGCAAAAACAAAGAATTTACTGAAGACGAAACTGAAAGCACGTACAATATCAGCAGGGTCAGGATTCACGTTGAGAGAATTATGCAAAGATTAAGGACTTATCAATTTTTAAATAAAATACCTGCATATTTG
>NW_017152737.1:0-260 GCF_001652005.2 Ceratina calcarata
AATAGGAATCTATAATAATAAATTCCACATGCTAGCATTATTTATGTATATCCTATACATCCTTAATTCTTCTTAAGAAACATGAGAAATTAATTTGATTTTTACCCATAAAACTTTCTTACAAAAATCCACAAAAATGAATTTCTTCATAGGGAATAATTTTTTAGAGCTTTATTGGGAATAATTTCTTACCTAAGCATACGTTTCCTCTCACGAATATTTGCAGCGTGTCTCTGAATTCTGTAAGGGCTCCCATTTGG
>NW_017152738.1:0-260 GCF_001652005.2 Ceratina calcarata
TCTCGATACTTACAGTTGGCGCGGTGTCCGTAGTAGTTCTGTTCATCATCATGTCAAACAAGTTCGGCAGACTCGCGATATCGTCAGTCTAAGCACACCCACGTAAAAATAACATTGAATCTTCATTGAAACATCTTCGTAAAAAGCTTTTCGACAAGAAGTTGTTTGAAAATAAAAGTAGTGAAAGTAGGAAATATTATAAAATATCGAATAAATGGCCACCTAATTTCTTTTTACACAGATTCAAGTCCAATATTAAA
>NW_017152739.1:0-260 GCF_001652005.2 Ceratina calcarata
GATTGATTTTATCGGTAAAAATAAGACAAAAATTAAGAATAGAAAATGCTCCTTTTTTTAATTATAAGCGATTAAAGATTAGTTCTGTCAGCGCTAGTTCTCAGGTACAATATGCGTTCAAACGGAGAGTGGATCATCAAAGAAAACACGATCTGAGGAAACTGTTAACAGGTCGAACTCGACCTTTCACAATGATTGCGCGCAATACTCTCGTGTGTAGAAATAGCGACTGGAGCTCGAGGACTTTCTAACAATTTCCC
>NW_017152740.1:0-260 GCF_001652005.2 Ceratina calcarata
CAAATGTACACCGTTTTAATTAACTGCGAGCGTACAATCAATTCGCGTCCCTTGATATACGTATCTGAGTCACCGGATGATTTGAAACCCCTTACTCCTGCCATGTTCTTGAACAATGTAGGGGAATCGGAATGTCCGGACATCGATATTTTTAGAAAGACTGATCTTAATAAGGCTATCCGACGTAGGCAGGAAGTGATCGAACACTTACGCGAGCGTTTCTGAGAGAGAGTACCTGAGTCAACTAGTTTTTAAAGGTG
>NW_017152741.1:0-260 GCF_001652005.2 Ceratina calcarata
TGCACTATTTTCTTCTGTCGATTGGAGACACAGTCCCAGTACACCAGCATTCCATATGTCAGTACCGGTCTAATGCACATCTTATAGATAGTGACCCTGACGCTTTCAGCAAGCATCGAGGAGGGAGTGAGGTGCGGCCTCAAAAAGCCAGCAACCTTAATTGTTTTTGAGATGCGATCTCTGATCGCAGGCAACCAATTCAATCTATAATCAAGGACTACTCCAAGATAGGTGACGCTTTTGGACCATTGAATTTCCAA
>NW_017152742.1:0-260 GCF_001652005.2 Ceratina calcarata
ACGTAGGTTAAAATGATTTTGGGGTTGCTCGTGGCGCCATCTAGCGTTCACGGCTACGAACCCGCTTTTCTCTCTGGTGCAGCAATATTGGAGTCAAGCACTTTCGCTTTTGACAAAAAATTATTTGCAAAAAACGAAAAAAAAGTTTTTGGCAAATAACTCGTTAAATATTAATGCTAGCGAAATCTTTTTATATAGAGATTGTAGATCTCGTCGCCCCCTACAAAATGGTCCTATACATGCCCCCCTACGTCCATCCG
>NW_017152743.1:0-464 GCF_001652005.2 Ceratina calcarata
ATATGAAACAATAATATTGAATAATACATGAAACTGCGATTAATGACACGTAAAACAGGCAAAGTGAAAAATCAGGAATCAAATGGATCGACAAATGACGTGACAGAATTTATTCAACTGGGTTCTCGCGTTACGAAAAAGACAATTAGGAGGGGAACAATGACACGGCGGACGGAATAGTAATTCCTGGGAATAAAATACCGCTCGTCGAATTTGGGGATGTTATCCGAGCAATGTTACGTCGATTTAACGATCCCGGTACAGAAAAGTTTAATTAAACCGGAATCCGGGCGTAACTCGCGCCGAAAGCCTTTTAATTGTCGATAAATTGGTAACATTATTATACCACCGAAGAACGGTACCAATTTTCCCTGTTCGATTTTTCCAATTTCCAATCGAAAATATTCTTACCAATTGAAACACAGAAAGTCTCATTAATATCAACGATAAGAAAGTATTAAGAA
>NW_017152743.1:3063-3517 GCF_001652005.2 Ceratina calcarata
TAATGTTAGGAATTTGAACGTTTTCTCGTTGTTTTTATAAAACGTGACACTAGAGATTGTAATCACCGATTTATTCGAATATGAAGAACTGAAGAACTGTTTCAATCTAGATAGGAAATCTTAAACCCCGTTAATTGTTTCTTCGAGTTTATTAACTAGGATTCAGTCGCGAGACGATTTGTGGAAAGATGGTCGGCGAAATTCCTCGTAGATAAGATTCGAGCCCCCGCGGTGGTTCAAGTTGTTAACAACGAAACTTTCCGACGGACAATCCGTCGTTTCTGGTAATTGCCGGAGAGACGAGTTGCCCGAGTCCACGGCGAGGGATGCCACTGTCACGATTCGATTTTGTCAATTACCCACCGACTTTGCCAGTATAATCAAGTTCAAAGTGGATTTCGAACTTCTCAATGGTATATAAGAATTTCTATAAAATATAGTTGTTATATAATGT
>NW_017152744.1:0-260 GCF_001652005.2 Ceratina calcarata
ATTTTATAATAAAAATATTTTACTATTCTGTAAAAATTATTTTTTATTAAATAAAGGAACGTTAAAAAATAGACTTCATAGAATATAAATTATAAAGTCTAAACGAGTGTAATACAGGAAATTGAAAAAAAAAACACTTTGCGTGTCCTTTGAAGGTCATGACCCACAGGTTGCCAACCCACTGCTCACCCAGCAACGTAAATAGTAAACACAAACATAACCTAGGATGAACATACGGCCTTAGGTTTCTTAAAAAAAAA
>NW_017152745.1:0-260 GCF_001652005.2 Ceratina calcarata
GAATGTCAGTGTGCAAGCATTTGTACGATTCTGATTTTTCTTTAAGAGAAGATCGAAAATGAATAATTAGTGAAAAAAATAAATTCAATAATTGTTATATAAATAAAGTCTATGTAATAGACTAGATTTGCGAGTAATCTTGGATCTGACGTTTGATCGCTAATGGTCGATGAAAGAATTATTTGCTGAAGTAATATTGGAGAACAAGAGATGTCTGTGCGGATATATTAAAAGTAAATCCAGGAAATTATGATCTCTAC
>NW_017152746.1:0-260 GCF_001652005.2 Ceratina calcarata
AATATTCTCTTCCGAAAATACAGTCCACTGATTATTGTCAGTTAATTCTGTCGAGGACGAACAGAATAGTAACTTCAACCTTTTCGGTTGTTTTTGTTTTTGTTACAGTGATCGGCGCTAAGAGAGCGACGACACGGTCCTGGCCTCGAGGGCAATTAAGACGATTATACTTATTGTTAGAAATTCGCATTTAATTCGGGAATTAAAATTTCTGAAACGTGTGAGTCATCATGCGTTTCTTAGAATCGGGATATTCCTTC
>NW_017152747.1:0-260 GCF_001652005.2 Ceratina calcarata
GACGGAGGCGGTGTACGCCGCGAATTACGCTGCGCGTCAAGGAGTCTAGAAGGAACAACGCCATATGAGGCGTGGTACGGGAGAGTGCTGAATCTGGAACACCTTCGAGGTAAAAGGTACCACAGTATTCGTTCTAAACAAAAAGCTCGAATAAGGAAAATTCAATGAACGAGCCAAAGAAGGGATTCTTGTAGGATATCCTGATACCTCAAATGGATATAGGATGCCATCTGTAGGCCGTGTTGTTACGGCTCGGGATG
>NW_017152748.1:0-260 GCF_001652005.2 Ceratina calcarata
TCAGAACTCTTCCTCCGTGCGTCCGGTGGCATTCCTGGATTATGTGTGCCGTGGTCTCATCCTTTCCACATCCTGCTTTACAGCTAACACTCCTTCCTTCTCGTCTACTGCCTCTGGACGTTCTTACGGCTGATGGAAGTGCGTTGATCCTTGTACGTATATATTGGATCCAATCTCTGGCTGGAATATTGGCGTACGGGTCGTAGAACCAACTGTAGGAGGGCTTGGACTTCCTAACTTCTCTTAGTTCAAAGCCGTCC
>NW_017152749.1:0-260 GCF_001652005.2 Ceratina calcarata
AATTTATTTCGCATCTTGCAGGAATATCTCAATTTAGTCATACAATTTCATGTGAAAATTTGGTTTTGAAAGTATCGTACGTGACGCGTAAAATAATATGAGATGAAACTACGTACATTTTAATGAAATACTACACGTACTTTTCACCGAACTTTCTGCTTTTATGTAAAATACAGTCTTTCTTTGAGGTAGTGAGTCTTTCTTAAACATCCTGTAGGAAGTATACATATGTAAAAGTATATCTTTCTAAAATTAGTCTA
>NW_017152750.1:0-260 GCF_001652005.2 Ceratina calcarata
TAATGGTGATGTATTCACCAGCACTTGGGTTCCGCACGGTGGAATACTCGACACATGAAACTCGACACGGTATTACTCGTCGGTCAAGTTCAATGTTCGGCACTATAAACTCCGGCACATGAAACAAACGTCGATTACTTTCATCCCTCGACACGATACCCTCAACTCGGGAATCCTCGATATGGATCGACCCCGAATCCGCAGTACTGAATTAATCGTGCCGCACTTCCTTACACAGGAAGAACCGATACGCGGAACTC
>NW_017152751.1:0-260 GCF_001652005.2 Ceratina calcarata
TATCGCGAGCACTGCTTCGGTTTACCGAAATTCAGTATGGAAAAATAAGGGCGACGAAGGAAAGAGTATTCTCTTTCGCATAATCCCTCACAGTTCGCGGCTGTTGTTCAGTCGTTAATTCAAATTAATAAAATCGTCTTGTCTTCTTGTTTTGTTTACAGCGACAGACGATAGAAGTTACGGTCTCAGTCTTCGCTAACAAGCCGAAAATAAATACAAGAAATTTGTATTGAAATTCAAGAATCGCCGGCAGTGTTGGC
>NW_017152753.1:0-260 GCF_001652005.2 Ceratina calcarata
TTATAATACTGATAACGGTTCTCCGTCAGGATTCAACTTTATTCTGCATTTGGAAATATTTCAAATGAAAGATAAATGTTGATCTCCCTTCAACTTATGTTCAAACTTGGAAGTCTTGTTATATTCGGTAGAATTTCCATAATTCTAATCCTGGTTACGAAAGTTCTTTGAATTTTCCCTTCACGTAATTTGCTTTAAAACTTTTACTATTTAAATTATTAAAATGATCGAAACTATTAATGATTTCGTATATATTTTTC
>NW_017152754.1:0-481 GCF_001652005.2 Ceratina calcarata
AGGGCCATGTGGCTCGTCGCTAGGCCAGTCCGCCACACGTCCTTCAGTGCTTTAATAATAGAAAGGATCATTTTATTCTATATGGGGTCTCAAAAATCTGTATTTATCCCATGACACAGTCGGTTATAGTGTTAACAGAAATTTCACAGGATTATTTTTTATTTCAAGCATCCAAGATGAGATTTTGTAACATTTTCTAAGTCTCAATCTAATTGCCACACAAACTCACGAATTGAAGCTTTCATTTTGTTAATGAAATGATTGAAATGCAATTCTTTTAAAACTAAGTTTTGCAATATTTCTGGCAGTACTACTCTATGTTACCAAAAAACGCAATTATTCTCAATCGATGACGCCTCTCTTTTTTGCCTAAATGTCTTAACTTCGTCTTCTTTTAACCCTTTGCACTCGATGCTTTTTGCGCTCGGGCGAACCAGCAACTCGAGACGATTTCGGCTATATTAGAGAAGAACTTTAGGGG
>NW_017152754.1:1716-3384 GCF_001652005.2 Ceratina calcarata
TGAGAAAAAAACTGTAACCATATTATTTTTACATAATAATTACATTACGGCTTGTGAGAAACGACACTTTCGTTGCTGTTTTCACAAAATTAATTAATCTTGACTCTCATTTATTTTTTAATATTGAACTGAACAAAGTAATTTTCTATTAGAAACGTTTACTGTACAATTTTCAATCTTCAAGTTTCAATCTTTGATTTAAAGCAGAAGTCATCGTTTTAGAGTAACTTGTTGCTGAGTAAAATTTCTTAATCTTTCCCAAAAATGCCCATTTAAAATTTTTTAATCCCGGAGGCAAGATCAAGGCTTTTATCAACTTGAGTCAAAGCGTAACACTGTTACAGGAAACGCTTTCCCAAAAATTTTAATTCTGAGCATTTACCCCGATATAGTCTTTCTCTTACACCTTGTATCTCTTGCGTCTAAATTAAGCATCTACTCCCACTTAATTTAATCTCTATTACATAATTAAGATTTCTATCAAGTTGAATCGACGCATAAAACTTTCGTCAAAATCATAATCCTAAATAATTATCCAGATGAGTTTTTCTTACATTCTGTTTAAATTATACGTCTATCCTGGATAACGTTTATTTTAATTTCAGGGAAAGTCGAAGAAGCCAAAGAAGGGGAAAATGTACAAAGTGGATAATAGAATCCTCGGCTTCAGCGTGACCGCGGCCCCTGATCGGATCAACGTAGGCGACCGCGACTACGGAGAAGGAGTCTGAATCAATCCCCCCGCCCCTCCCACGTACCCTCACGTATTATCGGAAATTTTGCAACGCTCGGCGCCCACAGACAAACGTTTCGTCATATTTATTTATCGTAGATGCCAAATAATTCCGAAGGGACCCGTGCCGAACCACATCGACAAGAATCGTATAAGATTTTTCTACGATCAGAAGGATCTCCGTAGTCGCCTCTCGCGAACGTTCGAAACGGGAACCTCGGACCACCGAGACAGCGTGGCATTATTTCCTTCTTAAAACGGAGCTCCGAAGGGAAAAAAGAGAAATCACCAATTGTATATATTATGGAGGATACTTGGCAACAAAACAAGGCGAACCTATCTGCCTCCTGTCTGCGCGTATACATATAAATATATAAATAAATATATATATAAATATACATACTATATTCGTATATAGTATTGAAACGTTTTGTAACATTTCACTATCATCGTCGTAAAGAGAAAAAAAAAAGAACTTATGCCGATCGATAAACTCGTACATGCGGATAATAAAACATCGCTGTCGAAAGCAATACGTGCTCACGAAGGTGTGTTCAACAAGCGAGTGAAATAACATTTGTCAAGTGCGTGGCTGCGACGAGAAGAAGGAGAAATATGATATCGATCAAAAACAGGATAGAGGAAGAGAGAGTGAGGTACAGAGGAAGTTGTGCCTCCTCTCCATCGAAATGCACCGAGCAAACGATCATATAAATCCTATGGATTTCTTGATTTTTCTAATCGTAACATCACGATACGCCGATTAATACAACTTGCTTCGATTTAACGCTATTTAATAATTGCCACGTTACGTTCGTTAAAAACAGCCTGATTATCATTATCCTATTTTCTTTCCCATTGTGTCCCCCGCGAATAGATTCACTACTTTTAAGGGTAACGATATTACTTTGACTGAACGCAAACCACGTTTATGT
>NW_017152755.1:0-260 GCF_001652005.2 Ceratina calcarata
CCATTTCTCCCCCTCGAATTTCTGAAACCCGTTAGGTTCTCATCTAACATATATTCTTAGATTTATAATATATATCACAATTATACTATTTAAAATATAAACTATAAAAACTATAAAAACTATACAGTTATGTACTAAGAAAATATGTGCATTATTTTTATACACGCATGTCAAAGCATTAAACATCACTGCTTGTTGACATTGCGTGAATATATTAAATAACTTTATATATCTATTATAATGTACTAAGAAAATATTAT
>NW_017152756.1:0-260 GCF_001652005.2 Ceratina calcarata
TACCATAATTAATTATTAATTATGCACAAAATATTATTTAACAAAAAATTATCGAATAATATTCACGGAGAATAAACACGTGAAAAAATGATCCTAAAGGAAAGTAATAAAATAGTAAGTAATGACATTGTCGTGATGATACGAAATGCACCAATGAAGCACATAAAATTGGTCAGACGACGTCGTAGCGCGCGGAAGAACGTCGGGATCGTGTCAGTGACGCGTGTCTAAAAAGCGAACAGCGACTGCTCGTCAGCATC
>NW_017152757.1:0-260 GCF_001652005.2 Ceratina calcarata
ACAACGCACAAATATTAGCAAATCGACGGAAATTGTCATGAAACACTAACATACATACAGATAATATATTATACACAAATACAAATATAAAAGTACATATTCTCGAATACATATACACAAATACAGTTACCGAAACAGATAAATTTTCTAAATACAATACAGAACCATACAAGAAAGACGAAATAAAAACATACTAGGATAAACTAATAAACTTAACCCATACACAAAGCCGTATAGTTACGATTAATGAAAACCAAAAC
>NW_017152758.1:0-260 GCF_001652005.2 Ceratina calcarata
AAAAATGGCAAGACTATGTATATCATACAACCTTAAGTGTTTTAATGATATTCATAAAAAAATTTTTGGTAATAAGTAATATTTAGGTATATAGAATTTATTAATAGTAGAATATAGGTTTGTATACTTGCGGTCCTGAGCGTCTAGGACCGTTTTGCGCAGCTTGGAAGGTAGTGGGGGTCGCAGCGAAGTCCCTCCACACGGTTCAGTGTACATGGTAAAGCACTGACATGCGCAGAACGATCAAAAACTGAACTGTG
>NW_017152759.1:0-260 GCF_001652005.2 Ceratina calcarata
TATCGCATTGGGAAGCGCGCACATGTGTGCAGGGGCCCATTGGTCACGGAGGAACCTTGCTCAATGGCTGGTTCGCGGTTCTTTCAATGCACCCTGATTTTAGAGAGGGACAGAGGGTGGAACCCCAAACTTTCCCGAGATACGGGATGCGAAATTTTATCCGAACTAGCAATAAGTAAGATAAGGGAAAACTATCGATGTCTGCTTTTTTTTATTTCACATTCGATTCAAACTTAATGTATATCTAAAAAAATTATCAT
>NW_017152760.1:0-260 GCF_001652005.2 Ceratina calcarata
TTGCTTGTAATGGCACCGGGGGGGCCGGCCCCGTGGCGGGGGAGGGAATTGGAGGGTGGCTGGAAACGAGGATTTCCGGTGCCGCTGGGATTTTCATTCACCGATGAATGTTAACGAGAGTTTAAGCCAGGCCAACCGGGTAAATAATTTCCGTGACGTTGTACAATAAAAATTCACCACATTTTTTCGTCCATCGATGTTCGTCGGAATTATTTCGCGAATTTGCCAAATACGCTCGGGTCAAATTTGGTTTCGTAATC
>NW_017152761.1:0-260 GCF_001652005.2 Ceratina calcarata
TGGTAGGGTGGTAATTGTTTACATGTTATTGGTCTACGAGGTGTCAATTTTCTGTCTGGTCTCCTTTCGTGTCATCGTTACTCGAGGGTTTATTATTTAGTTACACCTTTCTTCTACGCAGCGACGTGCTCCTAGTACCAGTCTTTGAGGCTGTTTTATTTATTTCGTCTTGACTGGTTTACGGGCTGTGTCGTCCCGTTGTTCTAATGAATCAATGTCGTTGATATTCGTTTATTTAAAAGAAAATCGCAAAAGAAGTT
>NW_017152762.1:0-260 GCF_001652005.2 Ceratina calcarata
ATGGTCAGGGAGAAAATTTTCTCTCTGGACATGGTGAAGAGAGTTTTTGGGAGAATAAGTTAATTACAGGAATAAATTGTAATGTGTATTTGTAAAATTTATTTTACAAATTAAAATTTTAATATACAGGGTGTACTAGGACTAGTGGTACTTATTTTAATGGGAGGTTGATGATTGGGCCTGACGACTTTTTCATCATGACGATCACTGTCACTTTTCCACTGGCAAGTTTCCACAATACAAAAATTGTCACTTTTACA
>NW_017152763.1:0-260 GCF_001652005.2 Ceratina calcarata
ATAATGGAATCTATGAACACACGAACAGGTGAACATATGAAACCATTTAAGTGAGGCTTCTTAAGGTTGTATGAGCTGTAAGATCATTGCTAAAAGTATGACATGTAATAAAAAGCTGGTTCAATATTTGAAGCAATGAATTTTAGAAAAAATTATAATTACAGAGGAGTAAGGTTTATAAAATTGCTAGATCTGTTTTTCTCATTCATAAGGAATTTTTAACGTATAATTTCTAATATTCTAATACATAGTTTTGGCAT
>NW_017152764.1:0-260 GCF_001652005.2 Ceratina calcarata
CCGATAGTCCTTAAAGGAGGCACCCAACCGCCGGACGCAACGAATTCCCGGCGAGAACAGACACTGGGCGCTTCCAGACGAACAAGAGGAATTTCTTTTTAAAATAAATCTGGTTTCGGTTGAAAAGCTTATTGTTCAAATTCATTAATCGGAACACCCGTTCTCCAGGCCGAACCGTGTTAGGGCCACCTTTCCCTAACAGTAAGAGTGAGGAAAGATTTCGTGGAAGAAAATCTTCGAGCGAGCGATCAGTTGGCTTC
>NW_017152765.1:0-319 GCF_001652005.2 Ceratina calcarata
GAGAAAGCAATTTCTGTTGATAGATTGAAGCCCGCATACTCCGCCAGGTTGGACAGTGATAAACCATCTACTTCGCAGCAAACTCCAGAACCCAGCCCTTCAATGGAGGTACCTACAGAGCATCGTTCTACATCGATGGGCCCTCCTCTCAGAACCTATGCCAGAGTAAAAGCTAACAAAGCGACCAAAAGAGTTTCGTTCCCTTCTCTAACCGGTCAGGTCACTGGTGAGGGAGTGGTTGTGGCAGCTCAGCCGCAGCAAGTGCCCGCTATTACCGACGGAGCCCAACGTCAGCGCCGCCCTCGAAAACAGTCGTTAG
>NW_017152765.1:2252-3930 GCF_001652005.2 Ceratina calcarata
CTTTTGGGATCAACTGACGCTAAAAATTCGCCATGCCTAAGAATCGTCTTAAATCCTTGATGTTTTCGGGCTTCGTGTAGTTTACGATGACTTCCACGCGGTGCTTGGGCGGTTTGTAGCCCTCTACACTAATGTGGTAGCCCAAAAACGTGACCTCTGACTGTCCAAAGCTGTATTTACTGGGATCGATAGCCAGTCCGTGCTTGCGAAGCTTTTCAAGGATCATTTGTAGGTGCTTTTCGTGTTCTTCGTGTGACTCTGAAAATATGATGATGTCGTCAATATAACAAAAGGCAAAGTTCATGTTTCTTAGTATGGAATCCATAAATCTTTGGAAAGTTTGGGTAGCACATCGTAAGCTGAAGGGCATAACCACAAACTCAAAAAGGCCGAATGGCGTAGTGATTGCGGTTTTTGGAATATCTTCTTGAGCCATCGGTATTTGGTAGTACGCTTGTACTAAGTCCAGTGTCGAGAAAACCCTTTTGCCGTGGAGCATCGGGAACAAGTCTTGAATCAGTCTTGGTGGGTACTGGTCGTGGACGGTCATGGCGTTTAGCTTATTGTACGCGCCACACGGTCGCCAGTCGCCGTCTTTCTTGGCTGCCATATGCAACGGACTGGCCCAGGCACTGTTTGAAGGCCTGAGGATTTCCTGCTCCAACAACGCGTTGATTTTTTCTTGGGCCACTTTCAAGTTCTCACCCGAGAGCTTGCGTGGTCGTTCTGCTGTTGGAGACTCTTCTGTGACGATGTGGTGGGTGACCGTCGTTCCGGACAGGGGGCGCCGGCAGAACGATGGCTTCGTGAGATCGACGAACTTCTCCAGCAGCTGGGTGTACCTCGGAGCGCATTGAGCATTCGTGTCGAGCGTTAGGATGCCGTGATGCTCTGCTGATTCGATGTTTCCGGCGACTGACATGTTTGAAATTGGATCGATGATTTTGCCGTGCTTAAGGGGCTAGGGTAGTCACGTGACTTTTCTGACACGCGTCGGCAATATAGAGTTTTTTATTTTCTTTACAGAAATAGTGTTATCTATTGTGACTACCTAATGAACGATAGGTAGATCTGCTTGCAAAGTCTATTATCAATTTTCAGCTATAGTTTATTGAAATTGGTTTCGCTCGAACTTCGTCAAAAAAATTCGACTAGAAGTGTGTGAGTAACTATTCCAGCATATCGAGTTCGGATCGATTCGGCAAAATTCGGCCAAGCTCGTACACCGTTTCTGATTGCTCAATCGTGCCAAGTACTTAAGAATTACTTGGAATATATGTTCGACGGGAAACGGACTTTATGAAACTTGCAGCATTCAAAGATGTGGTTTTGACAAAGTAGTAGCATGCAATTCTCAAGATCTTTCCAGACAATTATTGCTTTACTTCTTTTACTTCTTTTCTATTTACTTTCTACGAGATTCATTAACAACACGTCAAGTAGGCAAGCGGCAATAAGCAAGCCAGGTGATCAGCAGACGATGGTTCAAGTCTCCACGACAATGTTTTTTTCATTCTCTTGTATATACATTTTTTTTTTTAAATGCGTGTGAAATTCATGAAATGTGCGTCAAATGGTTATTTTTATTTTTTAAATTCAAAATGCATATGTTGATGATATTATGATAAATATCAAGGGGCGCGGTAGCGGCCCGAAGGCAAGTTTGAGGCCCGTCAGG
>NW_017152766.1:0-260 GCF_001652005.2 Ceratina calcarata
GTTGCATACATGTTATACGTGGTTCAAAAGAGGTTCGATACACGTTGAGAGAGGTGTAGTAGTCGTTGCATACATGTTATACGTGGTTCAAAAGAGGATCGATACACGTTGAGAGTGGTATAGTAGACGTTGCATGCATGTTATACGTGGTTCGAAAGAGGTTCGATACGTGTTGAAAGTGGTTCAATAAACGTTCGATACATGATCATGAGCGGTTCATTAGGCAGTCGTATAGAGTACACCGTAACCACTACATATTA
>NW_017152767.1:0-260 GCF_001652005.2 Ceratina calcarata
ATACAGCACGAGCAACGAGGCTACCGTCCCCGAAATACAAAGTGACGCTTTTTTTCACAACCGACGCACGTAGGCGCATAATTTCCCAGTTAAGAGGACCGATTCTCTGTGCTCCTACTATTCAATTGTTTTATTAACTACTGAAGTAATTCGTGGTTCAATTCGAAAACCAACAATTTTAACCTACACGCCTACGCCTTCAAATATTAATTAGGCTATAATAAGTCAATAAACAATAAATAAGTAGATAAAGAAATGAG
>NW_017152768.1:0-260 GCF_001652005.2 Ceratina calcarata
AGTACGCGAATTAGCCTAACCTTAGCATACGCATAGCGACGATCTAATTGTAGCGTCCCAGCGGTAAAGAGCCCGGCGTCAGCGCCATCCACGTCAACGCCCGCGGCACCGTCTTCTCATTCTTAGTGAATAAATTCATATTGTGTTTCGTAAACCGTCTTGATCATTTCACGAACCCATCCCTTAGTATTAAGCCGCGTTCTCAAGAGCGAGCGGTCGGCACTACCACGGCACCTATCGGTGGCTCGGCCGAACCGCCC
>NW_017152769.1:0-260 GCF_001652005.2 Ceratina calcarata
GTGCAACGGAGGACGATACTCGGAGTGCTTACAACATTCTGAGTTTCCCCGAGGTATCGGTCGAAAGACTCGAGCAAGTCACGAGGTACAGAGCTGTTCGCTGCTCGTGTGTTACCATTAATTCTTCGCTGCTACGAATAGAACATTCGTAACAGCACTGTTACACACGAGTCGACGTGTGATAATTCAACTGCGGATTTTCTCATTACAGCCCTCAGCAATAGTTGGAGGACGGGTCCGGAGACATGGGGCCACTAACC
>NW_017152770.1:0-260 GCF_001652005.2 Ceratina calcarata
AACGCAAGGGAATATAAGGACGCATCGAACTTCTTTTGCGATTTTCTCGAAAACGTTTGAGTGGTTGCGACAACGTTGAGGTTGTAAATGTTGTCCTAGTGGACTACTATAAGTGTTTGAAGTTTGAAGTTTGAAGAAAAACTGTGATCCGAATGTTGTACGGAGCCCTTGTAAGAAAATTCTGACATGTTCGTAGTGTAGCTGAACATGCCTGAGAATTTTTTCAGATTTTTCCCTTCCAAATGCGTCCGTATGTACTG
>NW_017152771.1:0-260 GCF_001652005.2 Ceratina calcarata
AATATAAATTCTTTGGAAAAAATACATCTTGATTATACACGCTGGTGTTTTAAGGTCACCACACGGTCACCGACAACAAAAAGAAGCAGGTACGAGCAAGCAGAGCGACTACAGCGACGAAACTGCGAGCACATGAACAGCAACGACGGCCCATGCAGCACATACATAATGCAGAGACAGACAGATTAGGTAACTGCGGAATAATGTGGCGGTTCGACATCGGTTGTTCAGACCACATAATAAATAACGATGATTATTTT
>NW_017152772.1:0-260 GCF_001652005.2 Ceratina calcarata
TTACAATTAATTTATTGAAAATTGTTTTTCGCTTTAATAAAATCATGGAAAATGTCAAAGTTCGAGTACTTTTATGTCATTACTGCAAGCAAGAATTTAAAGCTACTGAAGCAACAAAGTCGTTTGAGTTCGTACAGCGCAAAAATAGTTCGAAAAGTTCAATGAAGGACTTTTATTTTAAAATATATATTTATTATTTAACAATAAATTAATTGTAACTAACACATAAAAATTAAATAATCTAGTGTTGCACGAGTATT
>NW_017152773.1:0-260 GCF_001652005.2 Ceratina calcarata
GTACACACGAGACGGTAGACAGCGAGATGCCCGCTAGTCAATTTTTATTCTGTTCTGAACATTGTGCATTCTTTGAATCAAATGATGTACTTGCGGCGGTATTATTGTTCGTGGTTGACGTTTGAGTTTTGAAAATGTGCAACATTGAATGGTGTGGTGCGTTGCAATGCTTACAACGCATGGATTCACACACTCCTTTATATATTCTGAGACAATTACGACACAACTTGTATTTCTTTACTACGTCCCATCGTTGGGCA
>NW_017152774.1:0-260 GCF_001652005.2 Ceratina calcarata
TAGTGAAGTGGAGGAAGCAATAGACGAAAATAATAATCGCACAATTTCTGGTGTGGTTTTGAGAGAAACACCTGGAACAACGAGTATTAGAAACAATGAAAACTCGTACAAAGTAAAAATGAATGTAAGTATATATTTTTATAATTCAATAACAAAGGAAAAATAGTAAGTATTGAAGTTATAATGAATTTCTTCGAACGCAAGGCAAAGTAATGTAATTGTATATACAAATATAAATTTTTTCATATATATATTTGCAG
>NW_017152775.1:0-260 GCF_001652005.2 Ceratina calcarata
TCACCAGGGAGGTGGAAGAGATCGTGATTTTCTTTAATAATTTCTTTTACATAAGCGAGTTCTTCTTCATTTAAATGGTCTGTTTTTATTAGCTCGAGAATTTCAGTTTGACGTTCTTCAGGTGATTTAAGATTTTGAGAACATATATTTTCTTCAGAATTAACTGCCACAGTAGAAAATTGTTCGATTTCTTCCATCTCCATGATTAGCATGGGAAAAGCTACGCTATTACTTGTTAAGTTTACGCATCGTACGTATGC
>NW_017152776.1:0-2585 GCF_001652005.2 Ceratina calcarata
CAATTCGTAAAATCATATTTACATTTTATATTTTCAGACATACATAAGACACGTTTAGCTCGAATCTTTGGAATTATACATATTTACAGAATTTTTATGCATTCATAGACCAAGTAATTAACAGTAAACAAATCGGCATGATAAATATTGTAATTGTGTCTATCAATTAAACGAAACCGTAGACTAATAAAAAACCAATAGTGGATCAAGCCAAGGGGTCGAGAGGAAAACTGTCGGACACGTATGTACGCAGGTGTACGTGTACGTATGTATGTACGTACATATGTATAATGCACCCATACATATTCATCGATTGAAATCGAGCGAAAAGTTTATTTAGGCTCGGTCATCGAAGGGAAAAGTCGATATTCACCGTCTGATTCGATTTTCCTAGGGATTTGCTGAAATTATTCATGCAGTGGTTATTAAATTATTCTCTCAAATTAGTCATCAATTTTATTAATACGTTCTACAAGCCTTTGACCTCGTTCTATAGTACTTTTCTTTTGAATTACAAAAACAATCGAGGATCCGACCCTATTGAAAACTGTACTGCTTCATGACCCATTTTCACCGTAACCCGTGTATCAATATCAATTAAATCACCGAATGGTTCGTCAATAATTTCATATCAATTGTTTAAACAATTTTCAACTTGTTGCAAAAAGAAGCTATAATATTCTTAATAAATAAACCCTGAATTTTCATACTATAGATTTAAGAGCGTGACAGAATTTATTATACACGTTAAGCCAAATATACGAGACGAATAAAAATCATTTCATATGACTTCATATGATTTAATAAAATGAATAAAAATTCATATATAGTAAATCACCGATTATATTTTTAAATTATATAAAACATTAACAGGAAAATGCAAATGAATAAATTACGTTTGAACTCTTAAAGGGATTCGTAATTCCCTTTAGATTTCATCTTTTGAAAAATGTAATAAATGCGTCAAAGGTGGAAATCGTTTCTGCGGCCACCTGATATAATATATTACTACAGCTTAAATGACTGAAACTTTCTGCGAATGCATAATAATTTCATGGGAAATCGGCAAGCGGACGTGACAACGGGTACGTTTGGTTGTTGCCTGGAAATAAACTCCAGTCAGCGCTATTAAAATGTAAAACTGTGTGAACTGTGAATCTGCGAGCCCACTGTACATTGAAATTGATCTCATCTTCCACTGTCCGCCCCCCTCCCCCCGCCCGCGCAACCCATCCTCCTCCTCCTCCTCCTCCCGCCCGGTTACTCTTTTCACGTCTATCTATCCTGCAGCCGGTCCAGAAGCGCATTAAAATAAATTAATTTTCATGAGATTTTCCCCGAACACCAAGGTAAGTTACGGTGGACTTAAGATACATAATAATTCAACGACGTTCACTCGGACGAAATTTGCATTTCCGCTTTTCAGTTCTTTAAACCGGATATTCAAACTGCGCGGATGCGAATAGACGTTTTCTCGAGAGTCAAATCGAAAGAGAACGGTCGACCCTGATTCTAATGTACAGATAAATCTATTTTCTGTTAAATCGAATATCGAAGGGAGCTTTAATTAAACGATTCCGTAATATCTCGTTCTTATAATAATTGTATTCGCATCTTTAAAGAGTCTGAGTATAGAAATATCGAATCTCATCATTAAAGAGTCTGAGTATAGAAATATCAAATCTCATCATTAAAGAGTCTGAGTATAGAAATATCAATTCTCATAGAACGAGCTAAATTGAACGAGGACTATTAAGGGTGATAGCGTTGTTATTGTTGTCGCTGCCGTTGTCCAAATTGATAAAAAAAGAAGACTAGACGAGGAGAACGTTGAACGTGAGACGGTTTAAAATGTAAATTGAAAAACGTAATAAGAACTGAACGTAAGATGCAACACATTTTTATAATACGCCAGTCTTCTGTATTAAATTCTACCGAGCAAAACGTCGACGTCATTAATCTCCTTTGTTTAATTCAGTTTGAATTAGTTGTTTTTTGGCCGAATCCGGCTATACTCCACGTGCACTGTTCATGGCGAACAGTTTCAAAGGCAGAAGGGGGAGAAAATGTTTATCGAAGTTATTCCGGGGACCGGAAGCGAACTAACATAAGCAAACTTCACTGTGAAAGCTGATTACAAGCCTTCAGCCTTCGAACTTCTCAACTTTGCGTCCTTTCGCCGAATTAAGACCAGAGTTCCCATTAATTTCTTCGAATCTGTATCTGTGCAATGACAATTCGACACGACCGATACGGTTCTCCTTTAATTAAATAAGTACGGACAATTTTCGCGATAATCGATCAGACTGACGTAACAAAATTACAGTTTCCACGTGCAGTAGGTCGGCAATTATTTTTCCAGTAGACCGACGGATTATTTGTAAAAAGAAAATCTCAGGAAAATTGCGATCGCTCGGAATCGTTTCGCATGTGTTTCTAAAACAGTGATACAGATTTTCGAGATCTATGCCAGTTAGATACATAAAATTTATTTATGTGCTACATGTATGTCAGACGGAGTCGGAGGCCCGTAAAATTATCGACAGTATCCAAGGAAATAAAGACGTCCCTCCGGGGGTTAAGGG
>NW_017152776.1:3695-4381 GCF_001652005.2 Ceratina calcarata
CGAAAGACCAAGATAGTGCAAAGTTTGTAATTTGTAAACATTCTGAAACTGCATTATAGTGACATTATAGTATAAAATCTTTTTTGTAGAAGACGTTAGTGCCTACAACTTGTGTATAAAATATTCTTCATTGTAATTAATTAATAAATAAAATTGTTCATAGTCAATAGTAAACTTTTTGATATAGTGAACTTATTGTTTTTCCTCGTACTGTGCTGATAGTGTGAGATCACAGAATTGACGATTCCATTCGAAATCAATAATCGAATATTAATACGAATAGTGAAGAGAAAAGAACGAAGCTCGGATGAAAATTAGCACGGGAACTCGTTTATAGCGTATAACACCGGATAAATCGTGCTCAGTCGGACGCAATCGAATCGAATCAAATCGAATTTAATCGGCCGACGGAGAGATCTCGCGATTTTACTGCCGTTGAGTGTCGTTTCGCGATACGCTGTATGCCATGAAAACCCTTTGAAAGCCGCGCCAGGAACTGTATTGAGATTGCCAGCCGATACTTCCGGTTATGTCTATTTCACCCCTTAACTCGGAATATATCTGCATACAGTACTGGCTAAAAGTCTCAGACGATTCGATTTTTATGCAAGACTTCCTACTTAAGGATGTTTAGGCTATATACTTAAACAATGCTAACATGTTGAATTTGTTATTATAAATTCCTA
>NW_017152777.1:0-260 GCF_001652005.2 Ceratina calcarata
TAATAATAGCATAATTTCTAAAATTCCAATGCTTTGTCATTGTTTTCATGCAAGTGTTCATACAACCTTAATTTCGTCTCATTGATAACAAGTCTGCACTTCTTATCACCAAATCGCGATTCTGGTTTTTCAATGAACGCCGTGTTTAAGATTTCCCTGGGAAACTCGAGACTACGCGCAATTGATTAATCTACGAGTCCCGTGGCTGGCTCCTTTGATCTGATAACCGCTATCAGCGTTGTTATCTCGTTTTTGTTTAC
>NW_017152778.1:0-260 GCF_001652005.2 Ceratina calcarata
CGATCTCGAAAGGTTAATCACGAAGCTTTACTTAACAGTGTATCTTTGATCAAAATTTGATTAATACTTTTATTATCGATAGAATTCTCTTCAAATTTTCCACCAGTATTCTCTGTACTCCAAATTAGTTTTCCTCCTAATTTTAAAGTAGCCTTAAGCTTTGAAATTTACATAAGAACTACTTTAAACATTGCTCTGATCCATTGAATCAATTTATTCTTATAATGCAATGTTATAATGATTCAACCAAGTTTTAACCT
>NW_017152779.1:0-260 GCF_001652005.2 Ceratina calcarata
AAAAACAGTTAAGAGATTTTTTTAATTATTTAAAATTGTTTTTGGAAAATTTTTCTGACATCGTTTCATACATACGAAAATTTGTATATTTCGTTTCGTTTTGAATTAATGCGCCGGTAGAAAATTGCAGAGAGAAACGAGGACGGCTGTCTTGAGTTTCAGAAAAAATATGGCCGGGTCCTAGAACTGATCGCGAGATTGCGAAAATTATTTGTACGCGTCGAGCGCCGCGGAATCTGTCTCCTCCGTCCGTCCGTCCG
>NW_017152781.1:0-260 GCF_001652005.2 Ceratina calcarata
CCATTCAAGGTTCTTGCTCGAGGGCCTAAAAACTTCACTTTAGATATCAGAGGTAAATCTGTAACCGTCACTATAGACAGGTTAAAGCCAGCCTATATAGTGACAGTTCCCGAGGAGCAGGTAGTCCAACCGCGATCAGTTTCCGAGGAGCCGTCTACGTTACCTGCGTTTATTCCAGAACCCCCGACTCGAGCCACGCGGTCGGGTAGACGTGTTCGATTTCCGAATCGGTTGCAAATACGGGAAATTCCATGTTTTAA
>NW_017152782.1:0-260 GCF_001652005.2 Ceratina calcarata
CTTCGCATCAATGATTCGTATTATCATATTCTTATTCCCATTATAATTTGGCTCGACGTTCTTTTTCTCGGCTGAAATAATTATTAACTAACAATCTGCAAGGGACTGTCGGAAGGAATCGAAGGGTGACCACGAAGCCACCAGTTGAACCCAAACGCGGGCGGTCAATCTGCAGATTCGAAGTCGTTTTCGACCGGGGACCCAGGACCCTCCTGCTTTTACACGCTTTTTCCTATACTCTATCCTACCGACTACAGCCC
>NW_017152783.1:0-260 GCF_001652005.2 Ceratina calcarata
ATATTCCTCATTTGTGACAACAAATTAAGATGAACATCATCATTAAAACGGGTTTACAAAAAATAAACCATGAAATCCCATTCCAGCCCGAAACAATCCCTAAAGGGAAGCTGTTGTTTAAAGCCAATCATGTGCAACATGTTGAGGAACACAGAAAAGATGGAATAAGTTTTATGATTGAAGGGAAAATAGTCAGACAAACATTTGTAATGTCGCCTCCGTATAGCACAAAATTGAATGTAAGTTTTAAATCAGAGCTG
>NW_017152784.1:0-260 GCF_001652005.2 Ceratina calcarata
AGGGTGAAAATGGAGTAAAATGTATTTTTCTATGTTTTGCAATATCTCTTAAACTTGATAAAATATCGAACTGGTTCTGATACCAAAATGTCTTTTTATGAGAATATTGAAAATTAATTTTTGGATTTATCGAAATTTGATTTCTGAGGGTGGAAATGGGATATAATACGTTTCTTTATATTTCGAGAAATATCTCTTGGACCTGTTGAGATATTAAACTATTTTTCGTGCCAAAATGTGATATTACAAAAATATTACAA
>NW_017152785.1:0-260 GCF_001652005.2 Ceratina calcarata
GTTCGAGTGCGTCTGTCTCGTCAAGTTTCGGTATGTGTCACTTCTTAGGTAGGTTAGAATGATTCGTCTAATGTCGAAGAGAGCGTAATGCAAAGTTAATACAGTAAGGGTGGCGGTAAGCCTAAAACAAATTATTTTCGACTTCATCGAAGTATCCGGACTCATGTGCTTCGCCAAGTACTTGTTCAGCATCTCTAATCATTTCTTCGAATATATGCATTTGTATATCCATCGATATAACTCGACACAATTTCGCCTGG
>NW_017152786.1:0-515 GCF_001652005.2 Ceratina calcarata
ATATTGTGTAAAACAATTGTAATTTAAATTACTTGATTATTACCATCATGGACTCTAATAGGTGTAAAAACAATAAACTAACATATTATGATAATGTAATAGTAGAGTATACTATTCCGCGTTATTGCCTTTTGCTCGTTCGCTAGAAGTTTATCCTTCTTTTTCTGGTTGATGTGGGTCAAAGGTTCCCTGATAAACCAACCGTATCACCGCTCGCTATCCGCCTCGTCGCTTCGTTTCCGCAGCTTGTTAACAGAGAGTGAAATTTCCACGGCAACCCACCTATAGAACTTATCTTTTGATACTATTACAAATCCTCTCGATATCGGCGATCACTGTTTGATCGCCGTACAGGTTTATTGCAGAATACGATGTGCTAAGCTAAACACATTTATTGCTATATGTATATTCGTATATTCACAAAATATTTTTGTATCAAAAGCACTGTTTTGCTACACGTTATCTTAATGAAAATATAGCATTTCTTGCATAATAGCTAAATATCAGATATAGCG
>NW_017152786.1:1686-3312 GCF_001652005.2 Ceratina calcarata
CAGTTACATCAAATTCGACAGTAAGCATTGCATCAGAAGTCACTATCTTAATATCTCTTCTAATAATTCAATTTCTTTCAATAGAAGAAAAAAACATTCGTTTGAAAACTTCATCGATAGTCCAAAGTGGAGGTCTAATATTTCGACTGTTCACTTAAAAAAAGTTATTCAATAACCGTCACAGTTACGTAGTCGTGATCGCGCACCGAACGTTGGACGAACTATTAACACACAGAAAACGATTTTGTAGGCAAAAGATAAACCGAACGGAACGTTTTTCGTTGCTACGACGGTGACAATAAAGTTGTATTGGCTTGGAAACGGATACAATGGAACCGTGTTACGTGGACAATACGGAAAAAGTTGCTTTCAATCCAGGTCTCTATGAATCCGAAACCCGACCCTTTCGAAAGTCTTTTAAATTAGGTCCCGTATTTGTTCCGGATACACGTCAGAACACAGTCGAAAGAACCGCTAGTTATTTTTTGTTGCAGACTTGCAGTCTATAAGTACAGGGTGTCCGAGAAAAAGCGTGAGAGCCGAAAAGGGGTGATTCTGTAAGTGTTTCTGAACAACAATTTCTTTTGACAAAATGCAAAGTGAGGCATGGTTTTTGAATTATTAACGAAGAACACTGACCAATAAGAGCGCGTGTAGGGCCCGCGCTATGCCACGGCCAAGCGTCACGATCCGAGCCATCCTACTGTGGTTGGGCGCGGGCCCTACGCGTGCTCTCATTGGTCAGTGTTTTTCGTTAATAATTCAAAAACCATAGCTCACTTTGCATATTACCAAAGGAAATTGTTGTTCAGAAACACTTCCAGAATCATCCCTTTTCGGCTCTCACGCTTTTTCTCGGACACCCTGTATATCGACGGAAATCAAAATGAACTGTAATACTATTAAAAAGAATAGAATCACCGAAAGGTGTATCAACGGGTCTTCTGGAAATAGAAAAAAGATTGATAGCTTCCCTTATCTAGCGATCGTCAGGGGGTGAATGTCGAACAGACACAAAAGAAACGGTGGATCGAGGGAAGCGGGAGTAATTCAAATACGAGTAGCAAAAGTCTTCCCCTTTTCTCTAGCTACTGAATTTTTTCTCGTGTACCTAACCAACCGAGAGAAGGGAGATACCGGCTACTGTTCCTTTTTACCTTTCTATAACCCTCTTTCTCTTTTCACCCCGTTAACGATCACCGCCATCGTTGCTGTCCGTTAAATGGTCCAGACGCGTGCGATGGATCGAGCCTCACGAACATTGGGAATATCAATTTCCTCACGGGTCGACGCTGCTAAAATCACGGATTACGTCCTGTATGCGCGGCGAGATTTATAATGTCGTAACGGTTATCTACGGCTGCAATATTCGGAAGGCACGATACTGCGAGCGCGAATACTTCGGCGAACGGTTCCTCACCGCGAAGACGTTATTTATCGATTCGATTAGTATTCTGCGGAATGGGAAAAGAATCCTTTCGCAATATTTGAGTTACCAAAGGCTTTCCACGTATAACGTCTGCTTTTCAGCTATAACGACGTGAAATAATTCAGGGGAAACATTACTTTTTTATACACGGTGCTGCACGAAAGAATTCGATCTTTTAAAACCGAATAACTTTTTTA
>NW_017152787.1:0-260 GCF_001652005.2 Ceratina calcarata
TGCGGAGGGCCTCGTATCCCTACACCGATGGGCTCGCCCACACCACCGGTTGACTCGATTACTTACTTTGTAGTGCGTACAGCTGCCTGTCACAGTAATCAGAGTGCCCATTACCGGTCTGGGCCGCCCTTAAGGCACGCGACGTATTAGCGGTTGCGAGAAGGTATCCCGAGCGGCGCCGCCTAGCGGCAACTCCGGGAGTCTCGCCGCGTCTTATTTCGGCCGCGCGAAGACCGCCTCGGGCGACGCCGCCTAGCGTC
>NW_017152788.1:0-260 GCF_001652005.2 Ceratina calcarata
AAATTTAATATATGTATATTAATGTTTTATTCTAGCCTTATCGGCCTAAGAATAGTACTTGGTTTACAGCTTATAACCTAACTCACACGTTCTTCCATACCATGTGAACCTTCGTCCATTTCTAGTAACTTATAACTAAATATTAACTCATATAATTATATAACATGAATAGGAATAAACATTATAAGAGTACAACTTAAACAGATTAGGTACAGAGTAAACAAAACATAATCTTTCTTTGGCGTAAAATCACATTCATC
>NW_017152789.1:0-260 GCF_001652005.2 Ceratina calcarata
ATTCTATCGGGCGTTGCTACCCTCGATACCATAGAAGCACCGCGGTACGCGAGAAATTCTCAACGAAACGCGCGTGAGCGAGAGAAGAGAGTCTTTGCGACTCACGAGGAAACCGGTCAGGGTTATAATCAACGCACTCAGAAAGGAGACTTTAATTGTTTAAACTGTAAGCGCAATAGTCATAACCTAGAGGAATGTAGGCTCTTCGAAAGAATGACTGTCAGCGAAAGATGGCGAGTCGTGCGGTCAAATCGCTTGTG
>NW_017152790.1:0-260 GCF_001652005.2 Ceratina calcarata
CCTATATCTATTACTTGGTCCTCGGCTTGACCCATATACATATTTTTTAAATCATCCCATATCTTCTTCGCCTTGGTTTCACCCAAAAACAATCCCGCATGCTCCTCAGACAGAGAGAATTTCAATTATGCCAATTGGCCCTTATGGCTGGCAACCGAGTTCGCGGGCGTTAGCCTATAGTCTCGTAGGTCTTATAATGCCAAATTGGATTTTACATGCGGTGCCTCCACATGGCCCCCATGGGCGTGGGATTGGGATAC
>NW_017152791.1:0-260 GCF_001652005.2 Ceratina calcarata
TCAGTTCGATTTTTCTTGATCTCGTCCTTTGTTTCGTGAGATGAATCTTTATCCGTGCATTTGGTTTTTGTTTGTATGCCGTTTCTTATCTTTTTCACAAAAGATTTCCATAATACGTTTGTTGTTTTTCTTTTCATTCCTCTCGTTTTTTAACGCGATGGATTTACCGTTCGTGTTCCCTGTTCGGATGGTCTACTTGCTCTAGCGATATTGCTCTCGTTTCATTCATCTCGAGATTCTGTTCCGCCCCTCTATTGTAT
>NW_017152792.1:0-260 GCF_001652005.2 Ceratina calcarata
AATAATAATAATAATAATAATAGTAATAATATAATAATAATTAATTAATCAATAATAATATTGTTAGAATAACAAAATAGATCCTAATTAATGTAACTGTATGCCGCTTTAAGGATGATGATAAAAATTAATAGTTTACGTCCTAATTCGATTTAAAAAGAGAAACAAAGCACCGTCATCACATCGGAGTGGCTTCGGTTCGAGACACGTACCAAACGCGTTACCACCAAGGAACTTTAGTCCGGAAACAAAAAAAAAAA
>NW_017152793.1:0-260 GCF_001652005.2 Ceratina calcarata
ATATTTAAAATTATATTTATTACTCAAGTCTTTTAAATTTCGTTTATGAGATATAGTTATTAACATTTAATTATAACACAGGAACTTCTACATCTGTTATTTAAGTACATCCAACTTTAAACAAATATTATATAAGCTAAACAATAATATGACTTGAAATTTTTATTGTTTTATAAAGCCTTCATTTAAGTGTATAGGAAGTTTGATTTTTAATTATTCCATGACTGAATTCGCATGAACTACCTTTAAGATAAAAAAAA
>NW_017152794.1:0-260 GCF_001652005.2 Ceratina calcarata
GTTATTTAATAGGCTTACGGTGCGGAGAGCTGTTTCCTCTACCTTCACCTTCAGTAGAGCAATGCATAACAGTGCCTCCATGGCCTTAGTCGGTGAGTATCTGAATGCACCGAGGACTCTTTTTAGTGCATTGTGTTGTAAACTTTCGAGTTTTCTCCTGATAGTGTCATTGTCTGTACCTTTCCACTAGATGACCGCACCAAAAGTAAGTCTCGGAATGATTATTGCTTGGTACACCCATAGGCAAGCTTCAGGTGTTA
>NW_017152795.1:0-260 GCF_001652005.2 Ceratina calcarata
ACATTACGCGAATCTTGCCAAACCTTAAAGGCCCCAATGAATACGTTAGACGACTATATGCAAACACTTTTAGTTCTATTGCGCTGTATGGGGCCCCAATATGGGCCAAAGCAGTCTTAAAAAACCCTCAACTCGTTAGAGGCTTACTAGCAGTCCAAAAGAGTATGGCAAACAGGATTGCTTGTGCCTACAAGACAGTCTCCTTAAATTCAACCTTAATTCTGGCCAGTACAGTCCCACTGGACATCCAAATAGCTGTA
>NW_017152796.1:0-260 GCF_001652005.2 Ceratina calcarata
CATGCCGCGGTTATTCGTCAATCATGTCGACTTTCATTCCCCGCTTTTTTTTTTTTACCTGCGGATGTAATTCGCGAAACTATTTCACATAGTGAAACTGCAAATTCGACGCGTGAATGACAGAATTTGAAATGAAATACGCACACATTTGTATTCGGTGTAATCGTGTTTTCCTGCTAGTTTTTATTATTTTATTGTTAAATTGTAAGGTTGTGTAAAACGAGAAAGCCAGCATCCTCTGACCTCCTAGGGAGAGGGGG
>NW_017152797.1:0-967 GCF_001652005.2 Ceratina calcarata
CAATAATAATATACTAAGAATAAATAAGAGAAAATGGAATTTGCCTTTACTGTTAGCATAGTTAGCTTTTTATAATGAAGTCGGAGTCGTGAATTTTGATTGCCGACTTCGCACTCTTGATCTACATATAGTAAGGTAAGGTTTAGAGTGTATCTTAAAATTATAGAATAATAAGCCAGTTAGCAGAAATTGGGATAGTTACCTTATCACGTAATAGAAACTAAGATATCTTGCCCATAGTAACGAAAGAGTTAAAGACGAGTTTCAATATCCATCAAGTTGTTGGTTCAAAACTTTCCGGATTGTGGCAACTTTAAAAAATCGTTTCCCAACGAACAAGGGCTAGTGTAAATTCACATAAGTGGCGTGGCTCCACTTGGTGGATATTGAATTTTGTTAGAGGAAAGTTTTCTTTACCAAACTGCCGCGTGGTGAACTGAATCGCGTAACAAACTGGGCGTCATATGGTTTCTCCGCTGTAGCTTTGACGCCGTGCAATCGTGTTACTGCCAATACACAGGCGCAAACTCAATCGATGCTACTATTTCTCATCCCCTCCATCCCTTTCCATTATTCCTAATCCTCGAATTTTTAACAATGCATTCAATATGCAAGAACATAAATATACAGAAAATAGAAGCAGAGTGCACGATATGATATTTAATAAATATTGACCTTTGAACGACCTTTGACCTTTGAATTTTTAACAAAATATATAAATTCACGAGATTGCATAGAATATTGTATCCTGTGAATCCAATTTAGTTCTGAAAGAGTTTCTTATTTTTAGTCATGTTATGTTTTATATCTCTAATTTATAATTAGTAATTTAATTGATTATCATGGAATCTTCTTTTTATAAATCACTCACAATTAGAAGTGTACAAAATAAAATGAAATTGATTTCCAAACAAGTTTTACATTCTGTCGTTTAAAATATTTTTAGACGGAAAAACACGTAGACCGG
>NW_017152797.1:1460-3619 GCF_001652005.2 Ceratina calcarata
GTATTTAATTAATTTATTTGATCATTGATTCACTTGCTTTTATTAATTACACTAAAATGAATTTGTATATGTAATTCGTAGGTGCCATTTCAGGCACACGTGCTTGCCATCATTGGTTTAGGCGACCCGACAACCCATTTGTGGGTTCTTATCCTCGACTTATCAAATCTCGTAGTTTCAAACGATAGGTTTAAACAGTTATGAAAATATCATACTTGCGTGACGTTAAGCTATGAAGAATATTTTAAACTGTTTCTCCATCGAACGATCCCTCGATGTTCCACCAAGATAACATGCTAAACTTACTCTTTGAAGGATACTATTTTAGTAGTAAGTATGGGTCGACGCAAATCTTTATCAAACTATTTACCGTGCAATGTAACTCTTGAACTTTTGTCTGACGTTAATACGTAACGTAGTTTGCGAGTCTAGATCTATTCTTCTGCTTACAAGTATAATTCTACATTGCATCATTCTATATATCTAATATAAGAAAGAATGCGTGCAAAAATGTGCAAAACATGAAAACCGTAATTATTTCTGAAGGATGAGAGAAATCTTAATCTATATACATTCCATTTATTAAATTGACGTCACAAACATAAAGTTGATTTAATAGAGATAAAGAGTGTATCGCGCAGCAAAAAATAAAGACAGAAGAACAAGTAAGAAACGTGAGAGGTACATACATATATATACAATACTACGTCGAACCGATAAATGCGAGGAGTTCGCGGAAGTTAGATTCCAGGCGCGGCAGAAGTCTCAAGAGGATCGCGATTAATTTGAAGAGAGGAACCGAAGACAACGACTCGGCTGAACAGAAAGAGAGAGAGAGAGAGAGAGAGAGAGAGAGAGAGGACGAGATTTCCAATAAGAATGAAAGTTTTTTAAATCTAGAGATAAGAATCTCCAAGATATTCTTCTCCCTATTTATTACGAGGATGAGAACGGCTTAACCGGAGATTAAGAATCGATCACTGATTGCTCCGATAAAGAAAAATCAATCTGAAGACGACGAGAAACCGAGAATCGTTCCGCAGCAGCAATTATTTTCATGTTATTTCCACTACTCAACTCGTAGTTCCAGTTATTAAATTTTTACAGAAATGTGTCGAGACATAAATTCAAATCAATCTTTCACAGTTGAAGTCGATCAACATCTATTAATTATATTTGACAAGATTTTATACACATATTAAGATTTATATGAAATACATGTGTAATATTATACTACTATAGAAAGGAGGCTGAAACTGAAACAATCTTCTGTTAAATGAAAGAAAACGTTTCAATTAAAAACAAGTGTAGAAATTCAACGATATAGTATTATCCTATGTTATTTATTTGTTCGCTTTTCATTGTGAACAAGTTAGCCTGTCGAAAGAACAGGAGATAAGAGAGAAATGACAATCGGTAAAATTACGGTCAATCGAATTGGCTTATCCTTCCGATTGAAAGAAAGAACTGACCGGGAAGGATACTGTGTCTATACAGCGCACAGTTTCGATGGGACAACTAATGGAAACTGGGAGCACACCGCGTCGTCGTCGCGGTTAACTCGAAAGAGAATTCCGGCTTGTTTCCCTCCCGCCCTTTTGCACCCTGAATTTACCTCATTCGGGAGACGTAACGAGCCTGAAACCTTTTTTTACTGGTCCGTTGGATACACGCCGCGGCGGGTAGTATGTACGCTGCGCGACACTCGCCAGGGCAAATTGCTTTTCGAACGGAAGACTGCTCGAGGCAAAAGGGAACTTTAAGGGAAAATGATTCACGTTGTCGCTCGGCCATGAACGAAGAATCTTTCTCTACCGCCCTCCTTCTCCTTTCCTTTACCATAATACTTATTTCCATCACTCTCTTCCATATTATTATTTTTTCACCCTTCGCTTAAGTTCCATCTACTATAACCGGTCTTCACTGTCTTTCTCGTTATCTCTCCTATTTAGTCAACCGCTTAATTGTTTATCTTTCGTTTGCATTTATTTTTCATGTCTCGACAGAAATTCAGTCATATTTGCAATCTGTTCCGTTTTTTCCTTTGGTGTTATATAAAATGAAACAATTCTTAATGACAATTATTATGAGATTAGATTTGATCAATCAATCAAGTACACAGTTATAAGTATCATGGAGAGTTTAATAATATACACTGA
>NW_017152797.1:4620-10809 GCF_001652005.2 Ceratina calcarata
ACTTAGCAATATTTAAATGGTGAAAGAAATATTTACCAGAAACACATTTTCTAAACTGATACCATAAATGTTTTATTTTGTATAAAAATCCGCATTAAAATACTTATACAAAGCATTTTAATAAAAAAGTAGAATTTATTTCAGTTTGTTCGGAAGACTGGGTGACATGAAAAAGTAAACAAAAAGTGTACAGCGAATTTTCGTAGGATTTTCGGGAAAATCGAGTTTAAAAATTTGTCGAGCGCACGCGTGAAACTAATGGGTTGTCCGTCTCTCAAGTTACAACGCGCGGCACAATCGACTGACATTATTCTACGTGAAAAACTGCGCCGGGAATGTGAAATAATTTTTTCCGCATACTTTTTCATGTAGGAACCTTGGTTCCCAGGAAATTGAGTTGACTCTCAGTCCAATTACACGTGTACAAATTTACAAATTCGGTCCACTCGGCAAATGCAGCTACGAATGAACAAAATTTTATTCTACGTTTCGACTCTCTTCGTGCGATTCATTATTCGCTTTCGCTCTTTCCTGGCAGATTTATTGATAATTTACTTTAGTAAAAACTACGTAATTTTGTTTTAATTTATTATATCATGAGTAGACTGAAGATTTTATTGGGAAGTTGAACGTGGAAATAGAAACACTGCATGTAATTATGACTTTAATGACCATTTTCAATGATTCGATCCTAGAATCGTTCTTAGGATTTCTGAAGAGGAATTAAACCATTTAATAATAAATTTATTTTAAGACAGTTCTGATGCGACAGTAAAGGCGCCATCGTATGTGCAACGATATATTGTCGTTGGCACTAAAAGGGTTAAATATGTTTATTTATACATAACACATAAATTAAAAGATTCTATTACAGAATTAAAGAACTTTGGTCTTAATATGCATATACTATACATGATACATGATACCCTTATTTATATTACATTGAACCTTCCTTTACCTTTAACTGAGCCTCGATATTTCTTTCTTTGTTCCTTCCTTTTTCTCTCATCAATCCAGTCTGAACTGGCTCGTTCCCTTCGCATCAGTAACGAAGCCGACTGTTATATCCGCGAAGCCATCCATCACCGAAACGCGTTTCAACGAAAAAGTCTACGCCAGAGTGGAGGCCCGTGCCGTAGCAAGATAACGTCTGTAACGCTCGATATTGGCTTGAACCGGCGGCGCGCGTGTTATTCCCTGATACGATTCCGTGTTTTATACTGTCATTGTCTGATGTTCCATGCGACAAGAAGCCCAATGCCACCGGAAGGGAAATGAAAGTCACATACCGTAAAAACGATTAAAACCGTGCCGTAAATAAAATCCTCCTACAATTATTATACAACGTTCAATACATTAGATTAAGATAATATTTGACTTTTAATAAAAGTTGAAATAACACTTCTATTAGATATTATGAATTGTAGAATCTTGTATTATTTAACAAAATACATAAGACTACTTTTATATAAGAGTATCTTGAAATGTGCAACAAGTGTTTCATTATTTTTGTCGCAGTATCTTTCGTCTACCGAAAATACCTTAACAGCGGTCCTTTAGAAATCGGTTTGAACTCCGTACGTGGATCGAAAGTTACAAATTTTGGCACTATACATGGTTTGTACCATCTAGCTACTGTCATGGTAACTTGCTGCGAGCTCATTTAACTTTGCTTAGCCATGAACTCGCTTCAGTTTATGGATCATTGAACTCATTACGAGAAGGACAAGAAGTATATATGTATATATGTATATACATACATACATACATACATACATGCATGCATTATGCAAGGGAAAAGTTGTCGCAACGGTGTAAAGATTGTCAAAGCAAGTCTAACGTTACTTCAATCTTTTAGTGTAGAAATATGTATTACTAATCATTGCTTAAAATGTTTCAAATTATTAACATTCTTAATATACAGGCTAAGAAAGAACAGAGAAATATCTCGTATGGTATGAAAGTTATCAAAAACAAGATAAAAAATCAAGGAATTCTGCTTATTAAAATTAATTGATTAAATAAATTGATTCATTCTCATTTCAACGTCTTAAACCAAACAGCTTATGAATTTTATAATAGTTGCTGCATTGTTTGTCACCATACGAGGCAAGAATTCGATAACAGCGTACGTTTTTAATTCCATACTGTAGATCGAATATTGTATATACTGTATAAGAACTAATTATACAAGTAGATTAAGAAAAGATTTCGTAATGTAAATTTCACACGGAACGAAGAGTGAATAAAAGAATAAATTTTACGTAAGGGAAAAATGTCTTTAGTTTCGTTTTACATGGAGAACAGTTTTCTGAATGCATTTTTATCAGATCGCTTTATCGGTGCCGCTTGTGCGGAAACATGTCATGTCTTCCAACAAATTTGAATCTTTTTATCAAAAATCTCTCTTTAACGTTCGTCAAGGTTTTACACTTTTTCCTTACGATATAAATTATATTTAGAGTAAACTGGTGACTGCAAATTTCGGATATGTAAGAATACATATTTATTCATCAAAATTTTAACCTGTGTAAATAAAAGTAATACTAGATTTAATATATGTATACTATACATTAAGTACGTATTTGATAATAAAACAGTTTATAAATAAAATATAAAATGTGAACTGTCTTTTATCCTTTTAAATCTATCAAATGTCGAGAGCATATAATGTTTGTTAGAGGGCAATTTAGGACAAACGTTTAAGGAAAGGTAGTTTTGGAGTGTGAAAACGTATTAAACCGGTGTTAGCTTAAAGCTAGTTTAACGTTAACTAGCAACTATTTAGTTTTAGAGAAGCACTTATGCATTTACACATACACTTACATCTCATGTATCTGCATGTTTGCATAAAGTATTCCTTTATACTGGTTTATATTTAATAATCATTTGAAAAAGATATTTATACTTAATAAGCATCTATTTCGTTTGTAGATTTCTTCGTGCTCGCAAATTAAATGATTATTAATGAAAGGCACAATTTTGAGAATTTTAACTGTTTTCGTGTCTGTTTTTGAAATTCTCGCAACTAGCGTGAAATAGTACTCTGTGTTAAATAAAATTGCGCAACTCGTAACAGCAGGTACAGGAATTCTAGAAATTGTACAAATTTTCTCAAGATAGCTGCGCGTGTAATTTAGCGAAAATTTCACTTGTACCACCGACGCTGCATACAGCGAGCCCGTT
Organism: Ceratina calcarata; assembly: GCF_001652005.2. NCBI lineage: Eukaryota > Metazoa > Arthropoda > Insecta > Hymenoptera > Apidae > Ceratina > Ceratina calcarata. The sequence goes on from NW_017152797.1 coordinate 7,807, forward strand.
GAATTGCACGTTTAATACGGCACGGTAGCTACGCGAGGCACAGGCCAAATTTATTGGCCAGTGAAGGCTGTTTCTCGTCGGATGCTTTTCGTTCAAAGAAACGAGAAGAAAGTTTACGAATTAAGCAAGAAAGACGGAAGAAGCAGGCTATCGCGTGACCTCAGGTAATCATTAAGGATTAAATAAGTCTTGGAAATAAAATTCAATGACAAATTGTTTTTATAATAATAAAGATTGAAGAATCGATGTAAATTCTGATCAAATAAATCTAGAGCCAGATAATAAAGAATTTCATTTGTAAAGGCAAACTAATTGAGATAATTATCCAATAGGAGTGTTGGTAGACAACGTCTAACCGTGAGGAAAAGCTCTGGTGGAAGATCTTTTGGTTGTTCTCCAGCTTCATACAATAAAATGTAAATAAATTTGAGGAATTCAATAATTACTGATTCTTGATAATAGTAGTCGTATTTATTAATCATTTTTTCTTTTATTAACAGCTTTATTTTAGATGGTCGTGAAGTCATGAACAATGAATCATTAGTTGTTAAGGACATTTGTATGTGTTCGTACGCCTTAGCGACGTGTGTTCATCCGCGCAAAGCAATCGGGAGTGCCTAGCTGAGAACGGCGTGGCGTAGGTACGTAAACATAGTTTAAATAATAAAATATTTGAAATATATATAGTATGAGTATATTAGTATGTAATATCTACAAACATATTATATGCGTGACACTTACGAAAGACCAAACAGTTGAATTTGATCGACGTAAAGACTATCGAATTGTAGACTGTCCATTTGAAGGTTCAAATTCAATTAAGTTAAGATTCACACGGAAGCAACCGGAAGACAGTGGAGCGTTGTTCTGGTACCGTCTTCATCTAGTGAAAGCAGAGATTTCTACGAGTACACAGTGGCATTGTTTAAGACACGGCGACACGCGACAAGACAGCCCCGACCGCGGACACGACGACGCGACAAGGACTGACGGCGAAGAGTAACCTTCCGGTGCATTTATACGGCGTCTTGCCGGCACGCCAGTCCCGCATAATACACGGCTTAAGCTTGTACGTTACTCGACTTGTGGTGAACAATAAATCTCGGAGATACAAAGAGCTACCTGTTTCCCAAAGTTAAAGATCCTCCTGCCCTGTTCTACCATTCTCGGTGACCTAACTCACTGGCATCATCATTATTTTCATTTTATTATTGTCCACGCGGATAATTAAGTTGTTGGAAACATTTTATCATGATTAAACTCGGATTTTTTATGCCGAAATGTTCTACCAGCATTCTCTGACGCAGCTTTGTTAATAATATTGTTGCAATGACAAATTATAGAATTTGTATGTCAATCTCAATGTATCATCAATGACGAATTAGGAATACTTTTATTGTACGTAAAAAAGTTACGAGATGAAGTTACCGTTATTTTGACTAAATTATACTACTCATCTCTATTAGAGATGCAAGAATTTTACGTCGCAATTATAAAAGACGAACATCGTCCATTTAAATGTTTGATAAAAAGGTAAATTTTTTAATAGAATTTCTTAACTATTAAATAATTATAAATATATTTTAAATATATATATATAACTATAAATATAAATTTTAATACTGTACTCAGACATGCTTTATAGATATTAGAGATTATTCTTATAATACATTTTACTCTCGGACTATTTTTGAAAACATTGCAAAACGAGGAAAAACACATTTTACTCCATTTTCATCCAGCAATTTTGTGCAATTAATTACTTTGGAAGTTATAGCAACGATACCAGTTGTATCATTCTAATAATTGCAATCAAAATGTCTACTAAAGTAATAGCTTTTTTATATAAACAAATTTATACTATTTTACCGAGAATGACCGAAAGCTGGATTAAACTCTGTAATTAAAAATGTATAAAGCCATTTAAAAAACAGTCTTCCATATGTTCGCTGAGGATTTATATACGAAAAAATTAATCACGTTTAATTATGTCCCCTGCCATCACGGGGACATCATACAGCTCCGTATGTATATAAATTAGAAGACTATATTTTTACAGAATAGACAACTGCATGAAATGAACGAGGCATAAAAATGACAAGATCAGGTTCCAGAATTAAAAGCCATCGGTAAATGTAACGATAGCTATTAGGATATTTTCGGTGAGAGACCCTGTGACACGGCGTTGTCATTTCGGATCGTAAAGTAGGAGGAAGGCGGGTATAGCGTCATCAGCTAATGTCTGGAATGACAAGCGGCGCTTCGAACCAATGGCGCTTCTCATGGTTAACGACGCTCGTAACGAGCGATCGGTCACAATTATCTTGAAGCGGATGCGACGCTCCCACCGGATCTGCCGCGCGACGCCGACGTATCGCGGTGCATTATCGTCGCCGGTGACACGTGCGTTTAATTACGGTTACCGGGAAAGTGGGTACAGAGCAACGGCTGCTGGGTTATTGCACTCGCCACTGTTGTCGATACATACTACGTATACTCGATGCCGGGCTACACTTAGGACAACGGCTAAACTTCTATCCGGGAAAAGTTATTACTAGAATAAGGATTTGATACAATTCCGAAAAGCGATCAGTTATAAATGCATGACGCATCAAAAGTGAATATCACACTGTGATAATAAAAGGAACCTTTATCTGAAGTGCATTTTTTTAACTGTCACAGATCTTTTATTCTTCATAAAAATTCCATTTAAGCTTTTATGCTAAATAAAACATTCACAGTATCAGTTTAAAAAATGTATTCTAAATAGGCATCTCTTTGATCATGAACGTATTCTAATAGGCACGCATCTTTTAACAATTTGTATATTTTTAGCAAACATTCTTTACATTCACTGTCTACTTCTCTATAAACGCATAGAATCTACTGTCTAATCATTACGAGAGTTACGTTTCTTTTAAACCATTAAACTTCTGATTTTTTCTGTATGGAAATATTTTCAGTTTACTTCACTTTTATCTGGTCCATCGTAAAAGTTGCTCA
>NW_017152797.1:12255-14458 GCF_001652005.2 Ceratina calcarata
GATACATACTACGTATACTCGATGCCGGGCTACACTTAGGACAACGGCTAAACTTCTATCCGGGAAAAGTTATTACTAGAATAAGGATTTGATACAGTTCGAAAAGCGATCAGTTATAAATGCATGACGCATCAAAAGTGAATATCACACTGTGATAATAAAAGGAACCTTTATCTGAAGTGCATTTTTTTAACTGTCACAGATCTTTTATTCTTCATAAAAATTCCATTTAAGCTTTTATGCTAAATAAAACATTCACAGTATCAGTTTAAAAAATGTATTCTAAATAGGCATCTCTTTGATCATGAACGTATTCTAATAGGCACGCATCTTTTAACAATTTGTATATTTTTAGCAAACATTCTTTACATTCACTGTCTACTTCTCTATAAACGCATAGAATCCACTGTCAATCATTCTTTTAAACCACTAAACTTCTGATTTTTTCTGTATGGAAATATTTTCAGTTTACTTCACTTTTATCTGGTCCATCGTAAAAGTTGCTCAGTGTGCGTTCGTGGAAGATTTATATTACAAATAAATCTTTATTTTCTCGAATTTAAAGTTACTCAACAATTATCAATCAATAAAGCAATCGTATTTCAAATGTATTTTAATCCCGATCGCTTATTCGAGTGAAAGTATGTAAATAGGAAATGAAGGAGGAGCAACGAAAATGAAAATAGTTCATGCCGCGTACACGTTTGCGAGACATAGTCCTGCTAGTAGAAATTTTACCGAATTGCAACAGAATTTTTTGACATGACAGGCGTGTGCTCGCGAGAGGCAGTCGAAGAGGCGATCGAAGCCAGACAGCCTGAGAGTCGACTCTTCAGACTTCCATAGCCACTCGAACGAGCGTCAGAGAGCACGCTGTATTCGTAGAATAAAATTCTTTTCAGAATGGTTTATCGTCGGGAATAAATGACTACGAGTTTCGGTACTGAATTTGTTGTGCAAACCGCGCTTCTACTTCAGTTATGTGCACTCCACATTCCAACTACATGCCAAGCGATTATACTAGTCAGTGAAAGAAACGTTTATCTAAAATGAGTTTTGTTAGCTGATACTACAAACGTTTCATTTTCCATAAAAATCCTTAATCTACAGTATTCTTATTTAATAAGTTATTATTAATTAACTTAATATAATATAATATAATATAAATAAGCGGTTCAAAAGATTAATGCGGCCTTTCCATTATTTCAGGAAATTAATATAGCCTTTTGTCCGAGATTGTAGTTTTAGGATGCCGGGTTCGTTGACATGAGATCGCGAAAAATAAAACAAGCTAAATTTGTTGGTCTAATCGCGTTTATTACAAAAAGTTCATTCCTTTCGGTCGCGATACACTGATTAACGAGAGTATAAATCCGCGAGAGTTCCCGATATTATTGATCGAAATCCGATAAGTTCCGTGAATTTTCATCATATTTATCAAAGAATTTTCATCATTTTTATACAAAATTGTACTATGTTCCATTTTGTATAAAAATCTTGTCTTAATCAGATATTAATTAAATAATTTCAGTATTTAAGAACATTTTAAACTGCAGGCACTTCGTATCCGAAACATATTAATAGAGGAAGGAACGTCTGTGGCCACGTTGAATGCCGAGTAATCACTGCTCAGAACAAAGATTTGGTAGAAAGTACAAGAGGCTTAAAAGAAATCTCGGAGAAATCAGTTTAAGCGCTGAAAGCATCTCGTAATCATACTGATAATGAGAAACAAGAGAGGAGGGAACCGTTTTGTTCAGTTAAAGACGGTACGGATTTGTAGACAGTTGGGAATTTAAGAAACCAAAGAAAGAGCACGTCGCGAAGATTTCAAAGTAAAAGTCTTAATTACGTTATCTCGGCCGGATGCATCTTCTCCTACGGTCATATCGCGGACCGGTTGATCTTGGCCCTTTGCCAACGACCATCACTGCCAAGAATTGTAGCATGGAAAGAAAAGAAGGAGACACCCTTCGAAGGTAGCGGGCAATGGGTCTACCGAGACGTGCCGCAGTTGGGAGATTTTAATTAAACTCACCGCCAACGACTGTTTATAGTTTGCAGTTTTATGTAAGAAGAAAATGCCGGTAATGACAACGGACGAAAGTTGGTTCTTGTCTGAACGAATGTCGAAACCACTATCGTTTCCAGTATTGATCTCTGCTATGAACAGATCCTATTTGCTCATTTAATAATTTGACAA
>NW_017152797.1:16160-18145 GCF_001652005.2 Ceratina calcarata
TAAAAAATTACTTTCAAGTAAACTATTTTCAGTAAATATTTGGCTTTTATTAAAACTAACATCTGATGTAAAGTTTTTTACACCATGTGAATAGTGTTAGTTAAGATAAAAATAACTTTTTAGTAACTCTTTTCTTAGGTACCATCGGTCTAAAAAAATCACATCATTTTAGAAACTGTATCTAGCAATATTTCAAATTTTATCAAAGTCCATTATTTATTATTGATAAAAATTCCTTAAGGACTCTAAGCGAGGAACAATATATTAGGAAAAGAGTTTAAAATAATATTTTATTACAACATTTTCCAGTTATTCTTATCAGTTTGAACTTTACTATTGGGTGAGAATGAGTCACGCCGATTACTAACGGACTTAAAACTTGCCATGCTTCTAATTCAGGTGCCGTGCACGTAGACAATAGAGGATGTTGAGTAACAGGGAAACAATCTTGCAAGGAATGAAATATCTGTTAAATAGGCATTCATTAAGTTTACTTGTGGAGATCAGTTTTGAATCAGAGTAATTTCGTCGCTAGTGAAAATCGTGTCCTGTAATTAATGAGGTCTGTCTTTTATTCACGTGGCAATGTTTTCCACGCGGTCGACGCTGTCGTCGCGGCGCAACGCGTCGAATAGGTCACCGGATTATTACGTCGCCGGCTTCGTGACCGAGCACGCGACTCCGAAAGCTTTCTACTATAATGAGAAGAACCTAATTGTAATCCTCTGAAATTAAATACCAACTTCAGCTTGTCTCCGCTCGCTTCGCTTATCCCGCGTTTCTTAATCGGTTTTCCAATTTAGATCATCCCACTCCGCTTTTTTACAAGTAAACGGACCGAGAATGGAATCGAATTAGTTGTCGAATCGATCTTGCGATTAATTAAAGAGGTCTTGCCAGGGAACTCCACAAATACTCGTACACATTTCGAAATTAAATAAGCTTTCTACTACTGAACTTAAAGGATCAATTTTTGTTTAGGTATTAGAGAGATCTGATTACTAGGCTCGCAAAATTACTAAAATTTTGTACAGTATTTTATTAATGTAATATCTAGTAACTGTTAAAATTTCAATGCTTTGTCGTTGTTTTTATGCAAGAGTCCATACAAACTTAAGGAAAATTTAGGATGACAGTAATTGGTTAAATAACAGTAAATGGGTCTTCTACCTAGTATAAATATAAGTTCTTCTAAGACTTCTAGTATAAAGATAAATAAGGCTGCACTGAAAATATTAGAAGGCTGCAGATTTCCCATCCCTGGTATACGTCAAATACATACATTGTAATCATCGTGAGAGAACGAACATTCGATTGCATCAATGTGTGAGAGCACTGCGACATGCACATAATGAATCACCTTTGTCTCCATTATCTAGCAGGAACATTAATTAATGTCACTTACTAACACCTGTTCTTGCTGCTAATGCAAATAATTATCGATTCGAAGGAACTGAGAACGATTAAGTAAGAAGATTGTAAGATTCGCTTTTAGATGAACGAAACCCGAATTATTCATCTCACAAATTTATTTCGTTCCAATGGAATTTAAGTCATTTTGTCTGAAAGAGTTGTCTGAAAATACTGCATAATTAAAAAGGACAATTTAAAAAGCAATATATGCTGATTAATAAATAATACTGATATTCGAATGAACGAAGTATTTTTCAATAACTTATTGATATTTCCGAACGCGTTCCGATTTCAATTTTAATTACTCAAGCAAATCCTGCACTGTTTACAACATTCGGTGCATAAAGGGATATTGAATGAAAATAATCTGATTAATATTCAAGGAACGCGAACACGGGAAATATTGGGAACGACAAATTAATTAAACGCAGGATAACAGCAAACACGCGCATTTAATTTCATGCGTAAAATATTGTGCAGTTGACAATAGAGCTCAAAAATTATATGTATTCATCCCATTTTTAAGATTTCATAAAAGTTCATCAGATTTAACCGCGCGCGCGCGCGAATAC
>NW_017152797.1:19585-22920 GCF_001652005.2 Ceratina calcarata
GTATATTAATATGCTTTTTCTATTGTTATATAATGTTCGGTTGATTATTAATTCATTATTTTCTTACTGACAGTACATTGAAATCCATTGGCCTCTCAGCAGTTGAGTTCCGACGTGTGTAAAGTAAATATGTGTTGTAAATGAGTGTTGTGTTGGTTTTTCTGTCTCTATTCGACGATATACACGTCTATTTTACGATTTAAATAATAGATGTTTGTAACCTTATTTCTAGTTTTAGATAAATTCTAAAATATAGTCTGTATGCATCCACACATACTTTTTATAAAATATTTAAGAAAGACTCACCACCTCAAGTGTAGACTGCATATTATGATACGACGCTTACCTGCAACAACAATAAACAGATGTTTAATAAAATAATGTTCACAAATATAGAAAATTATAATATCAATAATATGGAAGACAGTATAATCTGAATAACTGTCATCAGTTTTATAATCGTGAATAATATTCTAACATCCATATTACAAAAACTACAGAGCTTCATTTGGTAAATCAACATTACATAAATTTATCACTGATAATTGGTCTACCGATTTTGATGCAACATGAAACTTGTATCTGTTGAACATATACAAAATGCATTGAATATCTAAAACTGAGCACCAGAATCAAAATCCATATCACTGTTTTTAAAGGATATAAAATATTTCTATCTGGATTGAAGTTTTTAAATTGACATCGCTAATATATTGTTCTGCCAGTCCATTAATAAAATACTACTACCTATTCGTGCACATTACACGCATTCTTTATATTTTCTCATACATCAGATAATAATCGAACCGATTTGGAGTCAATTTGTTAGAAAAGAAGTCTGATTTATGCTGAAACGACAGACGGCATGTAATAGAACAAATCGGTAGTATTTAGCATCGAAACTGCTGAGTCCTTACGTTTATACGCTGTATGTAAATAGGTCACATTTATAGCACCGACATCGAATGTACGGATGAAATGAACAGAATAGCGGGCCACCGTAAGCAGCTGCAGAACTGCAGCTTGTCACAGAAGTTTTGATTTACATTTCGCAATTCCATACGTATGTACGTCTTAAGACGAGATGCGATGCAGCTAAACATGATTGATCGTGAGAAATTACTGAAGCTCCTACGTCGATTTATTCTACATGGACGGATAATCAATCTGATTGTTGTATTGATGAATTGTAATTACATAAAATTGCATGATTATTCCTTTACATAAGGACTAGCGTATATAATGTAAATTAACATTTGTGACATTTAACTACGTATTTCTTCGTGAATGAGGAATTATATTATACTTTCATTTTTTAAATACTTCCTATAAATGGATGTAAGTATAACTAGATAAAAAGATTTTAATATCTACTGGTAATGGAAGCGATTCCGACACACATACATAGAAAATGTGGCACGTTCTCTCTATTTTTAATGCTCTCTATACGTCGTCGGTACTTGGACCTGTGTATGTATTTTTTACGTGCGAGTGCGAAGTAAGCCCGGCTCCGGAATCCCTTCAACCGCATGTACCTATCCAGTATGTATGAAACCCTTTTTCCCTTCACACTTGAAGGAATTTTTTCTGGTTTGAAATAAATATAATACTACCTCTACCCCATAATAATAGTAGCAATTGAACATTTAAACGCAAATGCAGCTATAAGTTATGTTGTAACGCAAAATTGCGAAGCCTTCGACCAAAATCAATGTTTCATGACGGCTGTCATTTGTTTTAACACATCTTTCAATTTTTAAGTTAACCTAATTATTACGAATTATTATTTTTCTAATTTCATCCGCTGATCGAAATCATTTGTTTTATTTCTGTTATCAACCCATTGTAAAAATAAAATGAAAAACGATATTATAGGGAAAGCAAAGCTTCGCAGGTAAGCTAATGGATCCTATCTACAAGTTTAAAATACAGCAACGGAATTATTGAAAAATCCAGAATGTCTGAATACTCGAAATAAAAATTAGGAGCAACATTTTTAATTTATTGATTAATTTGATCTGGTTTTATGATAATAAATGTTTTCTATATTTATTTTCTTTTGTTACTATTATTATGGGACAAACTAAATTCATCAACTGCTACTATTATTATAAGACAGAGGGAGTATTCGATTTTGCTTTCCTCTCTTGGCAAACATAAATATCATAGTAAATGAATTTGAACATGTAAGGCAAATACGAGATTATGGACCAGAACACCTGAAATCAAAATGCAAACATTGACATCATGAAGACTGATAACTAAAAAATCCATTGGATACGTATAAGAACATTCATTTACAGATAATTATTATTTTTTGTATGAACTCTGGTATTGCAGTGTTTAGTATCATAAATATGTATGTCAACGGGTTCAATGACAGAAAAACTCAGACGGCCGTGTGGAAACAACGAAAGATAACAAAGAAAGGGAAAAGAACAGCGCGCCGACAATGCTTAATTGCCTCATAATTTTATTATTTTACCACGTTTTATTAAAAGCTTCTCACGCGGAACAATTGTTCTCCCGCGGCATTTCGATTCGGCGAACAATTGAATTCACTGCGTTGTCGCCTGGTTTCATTATAACTGCACGGATAATTATACCCAAGTTTCGTCGAGGCTTCGTTCCCTTAGTGAAATCCAGGGTGTCACGCCAGGCAGCGATACCATAAAACGTCGCCGAAATACGCAACGCATTCGCATTCTCCGAAACCCTGCAACTACCCAATTCGGTTGTGCAACGGATGGCATGTCATGCCGATTACATAAGAAATTATCGACTATAAAAACAAACACATTTGTCCGCGGATCAAATTTTAAATAAAACAAGAACTGCAACTTTCACTCAACCATATTTTATGTGCTTGTCCAAAGGCAATTATTAGACTGCAGATTTGTATAAAAATTCTTAGTTACATGAAAACAACTGATGAAGAAACAGAGGAAGTTGAATTACCATCGCGTATTGACATGTAGCCTGAGCGTATGAAATACTTATTTTAAGATGTTATTATACGTGCATATTCAAGGTTGATTGTAACATTGAGAACCACTGGTTATGCTATTATGCGCATTTCAGGTTAACGAACGACTAATTAAGCCGTTCGTTAGTTCTTCATTGAACAATCGATCTGGACGATCATTCATTGATGTAAATTGTAGAGTACTCCGATAGCTTTTATGACAATAGTATAATTGAATCGTGTGGCAAAAACTGTTCCAATTATGCCAATACAATGTAAGAATTAAACCTAACAGAATTAAGCGTATTATTATTTCTTCTAGTATCAAATATTTTATCATTTTCTGGTTTTCATTTTGTAAGTATTGAAT
>NW_017152797.1:24538-26783 GCF_001652005.2 Ceratina calcarata
CTATGAAAGACGTTTTTAATACCTTGTGTGATAAAACAAAATTAAATTTTGTAGATCTGTGTAATTAATCATTAGTAAGCAATTGCTAAATTTTGGTTTTTTCTACAAAATAAAATATCCAAGATAGTCAATTGTAAGAATGCGTTTCAGATTAGAAATTCTTTTATTATTTAAGAATTATTAATATTATTAATATATTTTAATTAATCATACATATACAGCGTTTCTGTACATTTTTTTTAATAAATGTGGCTATGTACTCTACCTTATAATTTTCATATTGTACTGTTTTTTTTGTCTTTATTTCTGTAACTATCTCGGAATTCTTACTATACTATAAAACACTATAAACATACAATGCTAGAAAACAAGAATAAAATTCAGCAGTGGCCCGGCAAGCGAAAGACTCGATTCCCATGAGCAATCGTCAGACTCTTTTTCTCCATCAATCATTAATTAATCAATATACTCATCAAAAGTCGAATATTATCTCATAGAAATGCAACAGCATAAGGTTTAATAGTGCATTAAGCGAACTAGAGCAAGCAAAATCTGAAAACGTATCTCGAGGAACGTTACAGGCCGCTTCAGCGAATTCTGATCGATGGATTTCACCGAGAACCGTATTAGGCTTGTATATTACTGTAATCTTCGATAAAGGTCTGCACCAATGGCCGCAGGCCCGTAAAGTCGAGACCAGAGGAGAGTTTTCGACGGGTAGCAGGCAGCGGGTCGCTGCTAGTTCACGTGAGATACAACGAGGATATTACGAGGATGGCCATGTAAATAGATGCAGGCAAGCTATGGGCGTAGCGGAGAACACCGAAACGAGGATGTAAACGTAACGAATGCGAAGGGCGTGGGATAGGTGAAACCGTAATTCAGTTTATCAACGTGGAGTGCACAAGATCGGGCTAAAGCCCGCGGCTAAGTTTTCCAGGATTAACGATACCGCTGGTTATGTCGGCACTTGCTACTAACCTTGACGGAAACGACGGAAACGATGTAAATCGGCTGACGTCGTATTACAATGACTTTTATGCCTGCGACTCTGCGATTTCGATATCAAGTATCGAATCACAAGAGAACGCGAAAAATACACTAAAGAACACTTGACACTTTAAATATAACGAAGTAGAATTAGGGGCGTTAGATATTTTGAAATGTAGTATTACTTAACTTTGGAAGTGACGATGTCAAATAGTAAATACATACATTGATCTTTCATTCGCAATCACAGCAAGTCGGTTACTATTTCTAATTGTATTTCGTACTTTTGTTATAATTTTGTAATAAAGCTCTGTGATCTATTTTTATATAACATGAACTGCAAACTCAAGTACTTATCGTTAATTTATTTTATATTCTTCTATAGAGTTCAGTTGGTCTTGCCGATGTGTCACCATTAATAAACCATATTCACGAAAGTTGATATTATTCCTACATCCGGTTCCTAACAAATATGCTGCCAATATTAATCATAGAATCTTAGAGAAATTGTTAGATAATATTGTCAATAGGAAATAATCCTTAACTCAATTTACAGAATTGAACTATGTTCTGTAGTCATTTATTCAATTTCGTAGAACGTATGAAAATCACTTAACTTAACTCTTTCTTTAAGTTAAAAAAAATGAATTTCTACGCGAATGTTCTTAAGTAGAGACAGTTTTATATTAAATTAAAAATGAACTAGATATTTCATTATTAATTCATTGGCGTAAAACCTAATACTGTCTGTAAATTTAACCTGCAATCTCTTCAGAAGAATATTTGGCGCTTAATCGCGATTCTCCCTCCCGGATCAACAATTCACTCAGTTTTTACGGCAACCGTTATTGGTTCCTATCAATACCGACGAGATGCGGTTCCCAATCGATTTTACATTCTCTGACGTTCCATCCGGGAGATGCTGTTTTATAGAATCTCGCTCTAAAAGGGATTTCAGGAATGAACGAGTGAATCCAAACGGAAAGATTTTAAAGACAGATTGCTGCTTCATCGATCTTATTCCGGAGATCGCTTATGCCCACCGACTTGTCAAGCGATAAAAAAATATCTTCCGGTATATGAAACAAGTATACTTCGCAATATATTTCACATAGAATATTTCTATTTCATATCACATTTCTATTTTCAAATAGAGAATGGTTGGTTTTATTTGATAAAGAATTTAGAGGCAACAATAATCTATTCTAGTTTTTCGAACCCCCCTACCAAATATTTATGTACATATGTATAACTT
>NW_017152797.1:27709-30339 GCF_001652005.2 Ceratina calcarata
GGTACATAAACTTTTGGGATTGATTGTATAGCCAATACATCCTTAATATGATTAGGAAATATATTGAACATACCGGATTCGGTACATTTATAAAACAGTTGACTTTGCAGAAAATATATTTAAATGCTGCATCAAATATAGAATATTAAAAGTCATATTACAAACTCGGTTGAAAAGACGTTTCAATCAAGACGTTACTCTGATTTTTATGCTCTTTGCCTCTATCCAATCTGACATGTAATCTGAATGTTTGCTGAGCGAAGTAGTGAAATCTCTTCTCATCGGGAGGAGAACAAAGGGTCTTTCCCTAAAAGAGGAGGACGAGCTCGGTCCCTTCGTTTCCCGACATCACGTCAGCTCGCTTTCGCTCACAGAAAAGTTTGATGTTTCGATCGTTTCGCCGTGTCGTAACACAGCGAAAGATGTTAATTAACGCGTCATTTCAAACGTGCCACTTGAAAATTTCATCGGAGCGGAGTAAGAACCCGCCGTCAGAAATAGAAACACTTTCGAGAGCAGTATTCAGCGAAATGCGAAGGCATAAAGGGGCGTTATTCCATGAGATTCGAAAGCGAGTCCCATCTTAAACGTAGATAGAGCGGTTAAATTTGTGAAGCGTGAGAGGGTCTTCGTAGTCACAACTATCTAGCTAAAGCTCCTCTTTGAATGTTAAATCTGTAACAATACACTCGACGATGTTCAGTAAAAGTATCTATTGTGAAACATTATCTGCAGACTAATCCGCTTTTTATGTCAAATAAAGCATTTCTATAAGTCTGTTCGTAATGGACGGCATTCATAATTAGACTAAAGAGTTTTAGAATTAAATGTTTAGACTATAAAGTGAAAGAGTGATATTGTTCTTATTTATTAACTACAATATTGTACACTTTGCATTTAATATTTCCAATGTTTTTACATATTAAATGCATTCTTCAAAATACAACACACCATGTTTCCTCTAAGTACATAGAGATCGCAGCCTATTTATAATAATAAAGTTATAGTATATTTGTTAAAATATTCACGTGCAGCAATTTAAAAAACTTTACATTCAACAATGTCAATATATTATTTTCTGTTTTTAGAGCTGAGTTTAAAAAAGATTCGTTAATATTAGATCAGTGATCTCTTGCGGATTTCTCTTTGGATTGTAATAAATCTTTCATGAAAGGGGATGAAAGCCCGTAAAGGGCTTTATCCGTAGACAACAACGCTTTCAAATGGCTTACACGTTTTTCTGTTCTCTGTTCACGAATTAGGTATATAAAACCGGTTAAATGTTCAGTTTTCTGTATTAATTAAGAAGAAAGATTAATGATTAACACGACTCACGTAACTTGAAAGCTAACCCATTTAGTTTCTTGTTAGTTCGCCTGCTACACTATGTCGCGTTTCGTATTATTTTAGGCCCTACAAATGTTTTCGTAGTACACATATTATAATTTCGTGAAATTGTTTTTTTCTTCTAAATTTAAATGAAATGATGTGAAATTAGATAGAAAATATTTAATGTACAAGAAGTTGGAGATTTTCATACGATTGGCAAAACAATTTTCTATCCAGATTCTTTCCTTTAGAGTGTATTTTCAGAAACATCTGCACAAAATTCCGCGGTCGAAACATCAACAATGTGCATAATGTATGAGATGCAAGTGTAAAATTGATTGCACGCGGAAATAATAAATCAAGAACGCAATCACAGTCGTAATTCGATAGCTTTCACATAATCCATAGAGAAATCTTGCACGCTTTAAGAACGATGATTTTTCTCTTGGAGAGGATACAGTATTACAGAATTCTTGATGCACGACTCTTTCATTCGACGTGATTCACTGTGACAAATCCAGTTAACCTTTGAACGATGCGTTCATTTCTAACGCAATCAGGAAACCGCGTTCAATTTTTTTTTGTTTATAAAACCATTAAGTACCACATCGTCAATATTAAAAAATTTATGAGAGGAAAGTTAAATGAAATGATTATAAAAAAAGTACTATCAAAAAAGGTCCATGTAATCTTAGAGGAACAATTCGAAGGCTCGTCTGTGCAATTAAAGTTCCCCAATCAACTTCACATGATTGTTTAAAAGAGAAAAAGAGTTTAAAATCAAACAAGTATTTTCATAACATGAACAATATGATACACATTGATGAAAAATCGTTTTCAATGTTATTCAATCCCTAAAATTGATCCTTACTCTCGAATAACACTATTAAATTAAAATGGGATTGTTCACCCCGAAAAGGTGAAGCGAGTAAATTATCCGTGATTGATTTCAATGATACAACGATTTGTATGTCTCTCACGAATTTATTGGAACTTTTAAGAAATGATCGCAATACGCACAAACAGTACACCCTGTCGTTCGGATTTCGGAAAACGAAGTGAAGCACGATCGGCTCGCGATGCCGATTTTATACGCAAAAACGCTGCCACCGCCGCACCAATCAGATGGGCTGCTGGCAAAAACGATGCCACAGCCGCACCAATGCAATCGCTTTACAATTAACAAACGCGTCTAGATCGCGCCAACTCGATCGCTCTACAATTAACAAGCGCGGCTAAGTAGCGCCAACTCGATCGCTCTACCATAAACGAACGAAAGCGCAAACCCGTGGCCACCTGTG
>NW_017152797.1:32647-33942 GCF_001652005.2 Ceratina calcarata
AGAGGAAGTAATAATTTAAGATAATGAAAAGAGATTTCGTTTCTCGAGTGTGTTTAAAAAATAAAAGAAAGGTAGGAAAATATGTGAAATAGCTCTACGAGTTATTTTATTATTTTAAAGAGGAACAGTATGAAATATTTCTAAAAGTCCTACATGTTTCGTATAAGAAAGTGTGGAATAGTCGTAATGAAATCGATTCGCTTTTCACGGATGGAATTGTCAATGTACTTGGTCCTAGGTCGGCTAATAAAGGAGATAATCATAGCATGCAATCTAGGATGGTAATCGGAGATACCTCCTTCGAGAGCAATGGAATGGATACCGTATCACGAAATCCACCTAAAGAGTTTTCTTACAATGAGAATTGCATTAGGACATAGTTACAAGCGATATGTAATACTCATTATTATGAGATACTCTGACACAATTTTCCTTTCAAGCAAAATTATCTTGAATGTTGATTTTCGTCCGTAGAATAACTATTACACTGCAAATTTTACGTATTTATACGAAAATTTGAGGTACAGAGAATACAGACAGTGCATGTAGTGTATAAAAATGTAAGGAATATCAGAATAATATATGTATATCAATATTTTTGATAGGTAAAAGAAATCATAGACCAGATTCAATGTTTTATTAGCGAAGACAGAAATACATATGTATATTCCTACTCATGTTTTAAAACATATGCGATATATGGTTGAATAAGATATTGTAGGAATGTAAATGAACACATTACGATTTGTGATATTCTAATTAAATTATTTGCAATATAAATTATTGAAATTATGTACGATTTATTTAATGATTTAATACGATTTTTCAGTTAGTAATGTAATTAAATTGACCTCACAAATATTTCGCGTAAAAATTCACATTACGGATTCATCATTGGTCGTTAAGCAGCGAAAGCACTGTTGTAAGCTGACTGTGTTTCACAACAGAGATCACCAGGATATTAATGAAAGGTACACGTTATAGCTTGTGTTTTATCAAGGTATTTAGTATCAAAGGTAAATGTGTAACATCTACGTTTAACATAGTTTAATTCAGATCGGTATTTGGTCAAATTAATGAAATGCGAATATGTACCTTCCTATCAGTGCTTGAAAACTGGTAATTACCGTTTCCTAAATGATCGCATGAAGTCTTTACTCAAAGTAGACCTGTGAGATGGAAATAAATTATTGGTAAATTAAAATTATCATTGAGCGTATCATTCATTCACGTTTATATGTATATTGATTGGTTAGAAATATTAAACCAAGTATAGTTTATTAAAATCCTAATTT
>NW_017152797.1:37094-54594 GCF_001652005.2 Ceratina calcarata
TATTACAATTAGACTGTTTGATTTTTATGCAAAACATTTTTCATACCAATTCAGAAAATCCAGTCTAGGTAGAAATTTCTTTTACCTATAATAATAACTACAATATGCATTTTAGCATATTAGAATACTTAAATGATCAAAGTTTCTATATAAAATTCAGTCCTTTAACTGTTATCATAAAGGTTTCGTTTTACATAAAATCCAGTCTAATAATTATACTGACTTAGATTTTACAGCAATATTTCATAAAACTCAATTTTATCAGTCACTGAATTCTAAAATCTCTCCTTTTGTTAAGAGTTATGCAAACGTGATAGGGAAATGCAACGAAGGTTTCCAGTACGGTGCATCAAGTATTATTACTACTGCAATGTCAGTCTCATTTTCCGGTATCTGTAATGCGATCTTTGCCTACGCTCGACTTTACTCTGTACACAGTATTATATGTACTTTAAACTCCATTGCCCTTACCTCTGTATCTCCTATACATATGATGTACGATGATATTCTTACAAGTTTGTCTGCAATACATGTGTACAAGTTCCTCAAGTAAATTTCACCAGTGTTTCCTTGAATTATTATACTAGAAGCAACATGCGTTTAAGATAGAGAATGATGCAAAACTATTTTCTTAAAATAAATTCCTTTATTTGTGTTGTGTTATTCATAACACTACAGTTCAGGTTTTAGGTGAAAGTGTATTAATTATTATAAAAAGGAATGTTCACACGTAGCAATTAAATTATTATTTACAAAGCGAATGTAGTAAATGCATCCGTTATTTCGCTCGTAGACGTTGACTTCTTTTAGCACGTTTTTCATTATCCTTTTAAAGGGATATCTTATGCTCCCTCAGCGCTTGCAATTTTATCTCTAGAGCTTTAAGGGAAACAGTAATGCCAGCCTTTAACAGGATTAAAAAAAAAGACAGTATGAGACTTGAAATTGTCTTGACATTACTTACGAGTTACCTTAAAAGCGAACGAGAAAAATACACTAGAGGACACATTATTTTAAGTGCGATAACACAGGCCATTTACTAGATTCGATTTGAAAAGTTTCATGCAAAAAGATCTCTTGGCTAAATTCAATAAATTTTTATTTTAAGTTCAACAAAATAAAAAAACTAAAGTAAAAAAATAGAATTCATTTATTTATAACTTATTAGATTCTATGTGAAAATTCAGATTTCGTCGCTACATTTAATATATTTGACTATTCTCATGAAACATTTTCTAACTATTCTAATCGAACAAGTCATGACTAAACCGTTTTAATCGATTACTCACTCACTTTACTACACGTTGTACAATGTTAGTACAAATGTCGATAACAGAAAGGGTAAATGAATTGTACAAAATGTTTATAACAATTTCGCCTGTGTTACGAGTTAAAAAAAATGAAAATACAAGAATTAAATTCATATTTCAAAGCGCATGAAATAAAATATGTACATAGTGTATCAGTTTCTAATGGAATGATCAAATAATTGAAAAATCCACGACATTGGAAACTGTATATCAATCTCTAATGGAATGATTAAATGATTCATGGAATGGAAAATGTATACCAGTTCCTACTGATTGAAGAATCCATGAAATAGAAAATGTAAATTAATTTCTAATGAAATGACTGAACGATTCACTTTTTTATATAGTTATCTTTGTCCTCACCCGGTGTATGTATGTACATTCTGCGGCACGAAATGCTCAGTAGCATGCAAAAGTGGAATTAATAACGAAAGATACAGTGTCGGAGAAAATCGGTCCGTAATGGCTCAACTTACAAGAAATTATACGTTTCGCTGAGCCAGTTTTCCGTCCAGAACGTTAGTCATAACGGGTACTCCTTCGCACGAGCAGCCCTACCATATTGTACCTACGTAAGTACGTACCTATGCACGTTTATACACCTGCATCGGGATATGTGTACTACCGCGTTATGAAAAAGCCATTTTTACCCGATTCCATCTTGGGCTTTCTATGCTGCATGTATGCACGTACCTTGTGACCGCGTGTACTGCACAGTATACGAGTATAGTCGAGTCGATGCATACTGTTTTCCGCGATATCCTTGAATTCTACGAGCTGGGAGAATGTCGCGGCTTTAAATATAAATTTCGATTTCCTACGAAACCGGTCGATTCTACTTGACGCCCTAGATTTGTGTATACAGTAGATTCCGGCTAATCGGGACCGTCGTTTATTTAGTACAAATACTGAAGAACAGACAAAATGTAGAATACCGTACAATTTCGTTTCGTTTTTGCTCAAACACCCACAGTTTAATTATTAATAAATTGTTTACGCAGTGTCTCAGTAAATTGTATAAAATTAAATTCAGTACACGTGCACTCGCCGAATATAGAAAGCCGAACAAAAGTGAAGACTCATGAAGATGCGAGGGCTGTGCTTGATTTTCATCATGCAACACACACGCACACACACACCGTGTACAGTATTCATCGTACTGAGCCGCGACATCAATGGCTTCACCAACTGCATACTACCAGCAGACGGTTGCACTTACCAACTATGACACTAAGCATTGTTCGTACTTTCACCCATCTCCCTTTTTCCGTGTCATTCCTCTCGGGCGTGCACGTACTCATCGCACGATACCTAACGGATCGATATTTACGCCATACAACGTGAATGTCTCTTTGTCCGTTTTGAAACACAAAAGACCGCATAAAATAAACTAAGGCACACTTGGACCTTTGGATGTAGCGAAATAGAATTGAAGTCGTTACAAACGTAAAATGTCAAAGCAACACGTCATTATACAATAATAACTGACTTTTCGACTTGTCTCGGTAAATGTTTAGCAGGTAGGTCATCCGTTTCTATTTTTGAAAATTCATCAAATGCCATCGTGTCATTCGGATACTCGAAATTAGAACAAATAAAAAAAAACCACAAAATCTCTACTCTAATTCAATTCCTTTTGCAATTTTCCCTAAATTCAGTATAATAAGTGAAAATCATTCCTGAATTCAACTCTGTCTAATTAGAAAAATTGTATCCTAATCAAAAACATTGTTCAACGTCAATCGTTCATAATGTCGTCAATAATGAACCGATTTAATTCGTCCATGGCTCAAATTACAGTTTGAATTCTCTACTTTAATTGAGTTCCTCTGACTGATAAACAGATTCATGAGAATTGAAAATAACATTTGAATTAAACCTTGTCTACCTATAAAAATATTGAACGTATCGTAATGAAAAATCTATTTAAAAAACTAACGTGTTTACAAAAAGGCAAGTTCGAGTTCTATAGAAAGCATACTTTCTTACTGTCTTCAAAATTAGTAAAACAAATTTTCAGATGGAGACGAGAATACTAAAATTGAGAACCATCCAATTTTTTTCAAACTTCTAACTTTTTTATGTACAAATCTGTTTTGATGGAACTTGCTTTAAATTAAAGAATAGCCTATATATAACTGTTTTTGACAATCGCCAAAAATAAGAAAAGCAACCGGGAAACTTGACACCTGAGTTGACATTTTAATTATCCAAGCGCACTAGTGTCAGGCAACCACGTACAGCTTGGGACAACGATTCTTGACCCATTTTTTATTTCTATTATATTATTTCTGAAAATAATAATAGATCTATTATGCTTCATTTTTTCAACGTTCGATCTGGCATTGATGCGGCTGAATTTTTACATGATTTCGACGTTTCGAAATCGAAACAATTTTAACCTACGTAATACAAATAGTTATATAATTTTATTCTGTAATTAAATGTAAATAAAAATGGAAAATATAGACTGCATATGATTAAAAATTTACATGGTTGATCGATTTTTTTATTTCTTTAGTTAGCTTTTTATCTATACGTGCATAAAAGCTTTGAAAGAAGCCGATTTCTGTAGAACGAGAACGGAATAGTAGGTAAATTAAAAATTGGTTTCGCTGTACATGTTCCAATTTCAGAGGTTCATCTATCATCCCTGAAATAGTACGGCCGTCTATGTGGTGAAAAAAAAGAACGTTACCGATAGATTCGTCGTTAAGATTAACCGTTTAATTCGAACAGGGGTGACTTTTTCGGGAAACAGAAGGGTCCGCGTAGTCCCTACCAATCTTAACCGATAGCAAAAGAAACGAGGAGGAGGAGAAGAAGAAGAAGAAGCTGGATGAGAATGGGAACGATCATCGGTAGATATTTCCTTTACGCGAGGAAGCGAATCTATTGAATTGAAAACACAAAGGAAACCTGGTTCCATCGACTGAAAGCGGTAAATATCTTACGCAATAAAGAAGAAGAAGAAGAAGCTGGATGAGAATGGGAACGATCATCGGTAGATATTTCCTTTACGCGAGGAAGCGAATCTATTGAATTGAAAACACAAAGGAAACCTGGTTCCATCGACTGAAAGCGGTAAATATCTTACGCAATAAACTCCATTGTGAAATCCGATGATATACGGTAACAGAAATCTTTGACATCTAAAGAATTAGGAAAATCCAATCATTTTAGTATTTAAGAAGGAGATACGGAAAGGAAACTGTCGCGATTAAATAATGAACACATCCTTCATTGATCAAAATTAATAGGTTCAAACAAATCTACTTGTGTTTACGGATTTCGAATGTAAGTCACTAGGTTGACAAATTATTGGTATGCAAGCCTCCTTCGGTGGGAACGGTTCGCTGACTGATTTATCGAAATTCACGACACGAACTAGCCTCCGCGTCCATCACGCGTACAAATACTTACACGAATCTAATATCGTGACACCGATGGTACGAAATCGTGTCACATGAATCATAGCATGTTAGCATACACGTTGCAAGAATAACAGAATGGATTAATAATGAAGTATATAGTGACAATTAAATGCTAATTAATAAGAGTCACATTGTCTATTATTGTATCTTGTCTTCTGTCATTCCATGTTATCTTAAGATTGCTGATAAATAAGCTTGCGAGTAGAAATCGTGACGCGAATAGAAATTTGGACATTTACCTCATTACTGTTGTATATAATAATTTGAAACTGAAGACAGAATATCTTGAAGTGTATCAATAAAAAATGTGTTTTAAACGAACGTTTCTTTATTATTATTCATTGCAATACGTACTTGCCTTTCATATTTCTATAATAATTTGATAACAATTATAAATATCCGCAGTCTATTCGTAATAATAAAATTATTCAACTACTCAAGAACGTATAAAAATAATCGATATATTATTCGAATCAGCAATCTATTAAACAAATAATTGATTAATGAATATTAACGTAATGATTGCATGAAACGAATTCAGAATGAAAAGCTGTACTCCATCCGAGGTTTACAAAAAAACCGAAGAGAGATTTTTATTAAATCACGTAGAAGAGTGTGGCGGACGAAACAGGAAAAGAAGGAGAATGAGAAGAAGTCGAAGCCGTGGCATCCGCATGCTGGAGCCGCGCGGCGTGTAAGCAACCTTTTGTTCGGTTAGCGCATTCGGTTCGTCGGATATAGGTAGGTATACCTTGAACCCCTCGATTTTCCAGCCTGGAGGGCTCGATCGTGGCCCGCCTACAAACAGAATCTGATTAGACCAGCGACGGCGCCGCGGCGTTCCGGGAAACCAACCAATCGATTCGAATTCAGAATCTCGAATTCACGTTGCCTCCTTTATGCCCTCCAGTCCTAACATATCCAAGTACGAGAGTGAACTACCAACCCTTCACAGGGTGCATCGCAACACATCCACCTACATTTCCAGACCCGCCTCGTGTTTCGAATTGACTAATGGCTCAACGGATACACGGCTTCGATTTCCATCAGTGTCACCGTATTTACGTTACCAATATTAACGTTCTAACTTCACTGTAAACACGTCTGCATGTATAGATGAATAATCGAAATGAATAATTCATGAGAAACAGAGAAAGTTTCATATTTTACTTGTTTCCTTGACACTTTTCATACGATAGTAATCGCGAAAATTAATTTTCTTACGATCTCATTTAAATTTTAATTATACATATTTGTAGTATAAAATATACTAATAATTATACTACAGTATACTAATAGTGATTTATAAATAACTATTACTCTTCTGTACTTGGCAAATTCAAACATACAGTAGTCCTTATTAATATTTGGACACACTTCAAAGCTAAATTTTGGACCAATCACTTAATTGTGTTCTAAATACATATAATTTTCTAGGCAATAAAAAAGTAATTTTTACGTTCTTTTCGTTTCAGTGGTGTAGAATCCCACTATGTTGATGGTGACATATAATTTTTACACACCCTGTACATGCATATTAGATTAATAAAAAACATGTTTTGGATTTTCACCAGTGACCAAAATAAATTACATTAAAATCGTGCTCCTTATTTTCTTGTTTGTAGTTCAGTTAATAGCAATTTCTAAACATTATTTTCTATACCATTTAATCTAGGAAACTAAGACTTGAAACATAAAAAAAATTAAATTGATGAATTTAATTATAAAAAAGTTGTTCTGTTTTGAAATGTGTTCGAATATTAATGAGAATCCATAAAAATAATCCAACACTGGCTTTTAATTTACTGCAAAATGAAAGTTATTAGTCGTTGAAAGTTAGTTGTTAACAAATACGTGAACATATAGATTAGTAAAAAAGTAATAAGGGGGGAAGATGTTGCAAGATCAAAGACGTTTCAATATCGAGAAATGTTACTTTGCGAAAACAAGCTTCGTTACGCTTAACAATTCGGCATTATGAAACGTACAACAAAGTTCGTGCAGTTACCGTAACCTTTGGGCTGACGTCGAGCAGTCCGTGAATATTCAATGCCCGCGACAGAAGAGAGGCGAAAACTCGAGGGAAGAAGGCAAAGTTTCCTAGTTAAAATGGTTTCGATCGAATTTCGTAATTTAAGTAGAACGAATTGGTATGAGAAATCTCTTTTCAACGGTGAGGGCAACAGAGTTGTTGTGAACGTCTTTCGCGGCCATTGGATTCCGTACGATTGTAGGTGCTCGGTTTTGAAATCCTGCCAATTGAACTGATGTAAAATGTGGATGTTGCAACGGCAACGATACGCGCAACGCTTACCTTCAATAGAATTGTTATAAGTTATTGGTTAGGTTCATTAAAAAAATAAAATATCTAGAATAAATTCTATCATATATAATTGTAGACTAAATTAACGCCCGTCGTATTTTCGAAAGAATTTAATGTGCTTATGAAACTCTACAATGTAAAATCTACATGTTTATTAAGGAAATTAAACAAAAATGATTTCCGTTTCTTAAAATCTCCCCTATAAAATCTAATCTATGTGCAATGTACGGACAACAATTATTAATTATTTAAAACTTCGTATGAAAATAAAGAATTATAGCTATGAAATATTGATAAGGGAACAGAGTCAAGTAACGATACGATAAAATAGAATATTAACATCACTAGCTACTAAATTAGCATTCGATTCCAAGTCTTAATTTCTCCGAGAATGAAGACAAAATTCACTTTAATATTTAGTTCGATTTACATTCTAGGACGCTCTGGTCATTACTCACCGAGATTATGCTGATATTTAAAAAAAAAAAGGGTTACGAAGTGAAGCAGAAGTCGTAGTTGGAATGCTTTGAATTTTAAACAATTTTATATCAAGGAGAAAGTATACTATATGAAACGATTGACTCTACGATGAACACATAATTTACAGCTTCGTCCTGTACGAAATGAGTTCGAAAAGGCGAAAGGGAAAAGTTTCTGAGTATTTCCTTGCGGGACATCGAACACTTGATCTCTCTCACGTATTTTTTCCATTACAAACATCTCTCTGTTTCCCCGTATCGTATTTTCTTGTCTCTCCCGAATGAAATAAGTTCAACGTAGAAAATCCCATTTGGACAAGAAGCGGTAAACTCGAAGCGCTTCGGTGGAAAGTTTCGCGGACAACTCGTCGAGTTGTAAAATCAAGTAGCACGACGCATCGCATCGCGTTCTTTCCGCCTATCTTTCCTCTTGCTGTTATATCGAAGCGGATGGTTATCTCGCGATTATGAGAAACACGTTCCAGAGAGTATCAAGTAAAAGTGCTTATGTATTATGATTGATATAACGTGTAGTACAATAATCAGAATTAATAAACAAAATAAGAAAATTCTGTACTATTAGACACATACAGTGTGTGAGTCAATAAGAACTACAATTTGAAATTATCAACTATTTATTAATTTTATCAAAAGTTTTGAATCTAATGATTTATGTGCATCATATAATATTCGATGCAATAATGAATACAACATTCCATCTAACAATTTATATCATACAATGTGATTAATGCTATAAAAGGTGCAATGTTCCATCTAACAATTTACATATATATATAACGTTTAATACAACGATGGTAAAACATTGAATTTAAATTGAATATCTATTAATTTCTTGTAAATAACAGTATTGTATCGAACGACATATTTTATCGGGGCGTAGATCATTCGGATACTAGCTAGCATCTCGATCATTTACCATAAATTTCTTTTGCAACTGCGGCATGCACGGATACGGAATGCAAAAAGGATCGGTCTCGGTGTACACCGCGCCGCACCTGAGTAACGTGCGCCACACTGCTCTCTATCACCCTCTATTTATCTCGTAGCTCGTGAAATCACTAAAGCACGAGAAGGCACACATTTCACTCGCTTGTGTATCTCCCACGGAAGTACAATCGGACCGACAAACATCATAACGACGTAGCAAATATAAAAATGTAATTAAACAAATAAAAATGGCGATCGCGTTCATTAATCGTCAGTCAATATACAAAGAGATATTCAAAATGTTCGTATTATGATATTGATTTATTGAACACGAGCTGTTCAAATCATCATCCGAGTTTGGAGAAGCCCATTTGGTCCGTATTTTTCATAAAAAGGACATGAAGAAGATCTTTTGTCAACGTCTATAAAATGGATCGAGGATATAGTTTCTCGGGCCGTCCACTTAGTGTATGACATATTACACACACGCGCGCACGGCCCTAGGGCAGGAAAACTCTATTTTCGGTCCACTTTATAAGTGCCGAAAATGATCTTTTTTAAGCACGTGTTATAAAAAGGGCATTTGTATGTCTATTCGCCTTAGCAAGGCAACCGGGAGAAGTTAGTATTGTATACACTAAGTATATGCATGAAATTAGATAAGTAATTACTCATTAATAAAAAATTAGTATATGTATTTAGATATGTAGTCTACAGAATCACTATTTCGTTTAATACAATATGGTCAGCCACGTTAATCCCAGCAAGATTTAATTGAAGATCACGATAAGTTGATCTGTGTGAAAATTGAAAACATGGGGGATTCACTTTCGAAATCGGGTAAATCCGGAATAATTAATAGTTAATTGACGTCGTCGCACGGTCACGCGTAAATATTTGCGAAAAGCATCGCGATCCGGTTGCAAAGAGGAGCAAATGGTGTGCCTGGCGCAACGCGGCACGGCGTCGGTTCTGATTTCGATTTCGATCCTGTTCGATCGTACGTTACAGCCGAATTAACGGGAAGCCGCGCCGGGACGCAAGGATTACCATTATTTTCGTCCCGCGCAAATCCGGCAAATCCGTTCCGTCGTACAAATATTCGCTTTACTCCCTCTCCCCCTCTGTAACTGGCGAACCATTTGTTCATAAATATTGATACGTTTAAAACCTACGAGCAAATGAGGCGTTCCACGTTTTAATTTCACCAGCCACCCTTTTATCTTTGCCTGCTCTCTAAGTTCTCCGGCAATATTGCAGAATCATACGCTGGGACATCGATATCGTGACAGTTTCCATTTAATTGGTTCTTATCTAGCATTCCCAACCGATCGAATATTTATACTCTAAAGGATTAAAAGACAATCAACGGCAACGACTGTTTCGGCCGATAGATTAGTACGCTTTAACGCCTACGTAATCCAAGTAATGTGATATTAACGTTTAAATGTCAATTATATTCTGCGTTTATAAATACAAATATCTTACATAATTCGTCAACAAATCAATCATTGCATATTCTCAGTTCTGTATATTGCCTTTCTATATGTATAATTAAAGTGATGTAAATATATTCCATTATTCCTTTACGCTCGTTATGTAGTAATCGATACAATTGTTTGTACACAGACACAAATATCCTGTATATTTATATAGTTTGCCTAAAAACCCATCAGTATATGTTTTTAATTTTCTATGTTCTACTATCACATCTATCATGTGAAGTAATAGTATTGAAGATGAAATAATTTTTTGTACAGCAAGCATTGGAATTTGCGGATACAGTAGAAATTAAATTATGTAAACTAATTGCGGGACAAATGTGTTCATGCAAAACGTTCATATAATAGAACAACAAGCGATTAGTACTGAAGAAATGAGGCATAGATTTATTACTATCTTGGGGTCTTGTCCCCCTAGAGAAAACAAACATACTAAAAAAGGGATTGAGAACTATTGTCCCAAGCTATACACATATGACTCTACATTCCAATTGTTAAATCGATAAGAAAACCGTATTCATTCATCCCTCTGGAGTATCTCTACTGTTGGGTGTACCGACTCTTCCGCCTCAACTACTGTGAAACTTTTAGCGAAGAATGAAACCGACGTAAAGCCAGGCCAGATTGGTTTACTTCCATGACCACTTCCATTCGAATTGCTTGTGATCGTATAAGATCCATCTTCAGAAAATCTTTCACGCTTTTTTCGCGAGCAAAATTCAGTGCCATTTTATCATCTAATAAAACTGCGTAAGTCTGATTTGTAACACAGTGAAACTACAAATAGGACTTTCTTCGAGATATTACAATACATAACTCTTGAGAGTGTCACTACCTTAACAGATTCTTGTATTCTTAATAATTCTATGAACACTTTTATTAAATTATTTTTGTTGCTTCTGTTTTGATTTTGTATTATTTAACTCATTCATTATCGCATTTTATTAACTAATTAAAAATATTTTTAGTCTCAGATTTGGAATAAAGTTCTATAATTGTAGCACATATCAAGTTTCTTTGTTACAGCATAATGTCCAATTAAAAAAAAACACTTGCTTACGCGTTGAACTGTTATATCCGACCGCGAATATCGTACGTGTGCTAATTAGTACAGCAAGATTGTTCGAAACCTTCGTAACTCTCCTCCGGACTCCACTCAGCCGGCTCCAAGTTTACTGTGACTACCAGTGTCTGTTCAAACAATCTATTATGATTAATTCGAAACGTTTTCAGTGAAAACTATGACAAACCTGCGAACAAACGGACAAGAATTCGAATGGAAGCGCTTGGAGCTTCACGGCAATCTGAATTCCTAACGACCATATTGCATTCGTCCCTTTCGGTAGCAGCAGTAATTTCCAACAGAATCACCCACTTCCGATAATTAAAAATAAAACTACGATGCACAGAGTAAATGCAAAAAGTTAAATAAAAGGTACTACTATGAATGAAGAAATGTTGCACCAACTGCTATAGCAATTTTTGTGTAAACTATTCTGTACATTAGCTTTTGTATGAAATATTGTATTAATAATTATACGAAATATTATATCACTTATTACATCAATTATTGTATCAATTATAATATGCTAATATGAGCTAAACCAAAGGAAGAGGAATTTCTTATTGAAACAACTTTCCTCTCGATGAAAGAATACAGTTGGATAAAAAGGTGTGTACGGAATATAAGCTAAATTGAAAAATTGCAGTCTAGTTTTAGAATCAATAGCATATCCCAAATGGATTGTTCTTTATTAACGAAAAGAAGCTAGCGTAGCGGGGTAGAGCTGGTAGAAAAGTTTCGAATATGCATGGCTATGCAATTCGTGCGATCCCTAGAGGCACAAAAGTTGAGCGAATAAAAAGCGGCCGTATGAAAAAAAAGAAAGAAAGAAAAGACGGATGACGAGAAAAATCAGGAAGAAAAAGAAGAGTAGAGTGTTTCGCACGAAGCAACCGACCATCCATTTTCATTCGTCTACATGAGGACCAAAACTTTCAGGACTACCTACAAAAGGCATAGCAATCTTCATGAACGATAATATACGTCAATCATTCGTTCGTTAATCAATATGCCAAACACACTGTTTTTATTAAATGAATTGATTTATTAGCTCATGATTCATTCATGTACATTCTTCAAATGTCTAGTGAAGATTATTATCAAATAGCCTAATGAACATTGAAAGAGTCTTCTATTTTAATCATTTCTTATTTTTGGTAGGACTATTATTGTAGATTAGTATTATTAATGAATAAACTGTTTTTTATATAAAATAAAACATTTATATTAATAAAACCCGTAGTTTATGCATTAATGATAGTAATCGGCTAACGATAATAATAATTTACTAGTTACGATAAGGGTGAGAATTTTGTTGGAATCGAATGAGCAATATAAATAACGAACTCAATTGGGAGTCGTAAACGAAACTGCTGCCGTAACCAGGGGAACGGTAATAATAGGGGAACGACGTATCAGAAAATCGACTATTACTTTCGATGTCCTCTAATTAGTAGTTAGTGCATCTGAGCGGTTACGGTAGCGCAATAAGAAGTTGCGCAATCCTGATCGAATCACAGTAATAATTCCATTTTCATAACAACTGCGTTCTTACTCTCGATACTTGGTCACGGTTATGCGGACGGTAGCACGCTTGAATAAATCTCGCTTGTTGTCAATGAAATAGTTTCTCACTTTACGTTATTTCCGCTATGTACGAAGTAGAAACTGAAATGCTAGAAATGTACCCACGTAGACGGGAAGGTAAAAGTACCTGCCTATTATGAAATACCGTTTCCATACCATGTTTTATCAATGATTATATGAAATCATTTACTGCGTCAATCAAGAGACGAAGCGTTATAAGACTTCTTTATTATTTTTTTAAATCAAAGGATATAAAAGACTGCTTTCGCTCTGAATTGACATTATTAACATTGACCACATCCTGTGTTTTTATATTGATGAGGTATAAATTTATATGGAGCAAAGACTATTAGAATGTATATGCCGCGTAATAATTTAACTATACATATAAACGAAAAATAAAAATTCTAAATAAAATAATCGTCCTGAATAATCTCAATTGCCTTCATTTTTATCATAAAAATAATGCGAAGCTTTTCTGAAATTCGGTACCCAAGTGCATTAGTAAATAGATAAAAAAAGTATTTGGCGCGTTATTCAAAAAAATGGTTTGCACAATTGAACAGAATTCCTCTCGTTGCCTTTTGTAAAAACGAGCGGGATAAATTAGATTATAAATTGCGTCCG
Organism: Ceratina calcarata; assembly: GCF_001652005.2. Taxonomy (NCBI): domain Eukaryota; kingdom Metazoa; phylum Arthropoda; class Insecta; order Hymenoptera; family Apidae; genus Ceratina; species Ceratina calcarata. The sequence goes on from NW_017152797.1 coordinate 50,368, forward strand.
AAGGCAATAGAGGGAAAAATCAACACTGCGACGAATATTCCGTGGACAGCTTTTCAGAATTCGCGAATGAAAGCCTATACGTTAAAATTTCAGACGCACCGAAAAACGCAGACGCAATGTGTACCTACGCACTGTATGTTATAGTACAATGAACTTTTGAAAATTCACGTTGATACGAATATTGAACACAATTGAATTTTTACAAACTACTTTTTCACCATTTAACCTCAGGCGATCGTCTAACGTGTCTCAAGCGTCTTGTTTTTTCATTAAAAACAAAACTGAACCAAAAAAATAAAGGAGATTACTTACTTTCACATAAAATAAAACATTTCTGATATCAGTTTACAAATCACACTTAACTCAGCTTCTGATATTTTTTATAACTTTATACATTACATGCAGTCTTCATACCTTACACAAATACAATTTTTCTATAAACGCATCAAATCTGCAGTCACATAACAACATAAATTCCTCCAAGATTACGTCTCACAACTTACATAAAAAATAAATTTCCTTAGATAAAATACAATGAAATACAGCTTTGCGCAGAAACACATTCATAACAGCTAAAAAATAGAAGTGCATAAAGTGGTACTAACACGACATGTCTTTCTCATTCAGTTAACTAAGTTCCTTTTTCTATCGTCACTTAAGAAACTGTTGCACGGCTATTACGTTAATGCACCTATTACCTTAATTACGTTAACCGACTTGCGCTTTCTCGCATTGACACAATTCTAATGAACAATGCATTTCTTTTCTTTTGTTCTTTTAACCTACCATAACAGTATTGAATCGTGCACTCTACTATTACAAGAAGTCCAATGTTTCGATAAAAATTTAGTTCTAAACCTGATATAAAAAAAGGCTAATACCAATACCCGTTTAATGAATAAACAAATAAATGAATAAATAGATAAATAAATAAAATCGGGATTATCTCGATATCTAATATACAGGGTGTAACAAAATAAATGCAACTAATTTAGTTATTCATAATTTTATTTGTATAACAATTTTTGAGGAATTAATTATTGATACCATTAAACACAGTCCTCTTTTAATAGCATACTCAGCCTGTTTTGATATAATCGCGCTTGGCACAGATAAACAGCTTCAAACGCTTCGTGAAATTTTCGGCCATAGACCGCAGCTTTTTCGGCGTACAATGATCCCCATTGCCGACAGAACGATTGCTTTAAAGATTTCATATTTTTCTAAAGCATAGTACTGGCCGACAGGATTAACGAGGCGCTGTAGTAACCCATCGGTCTATGACCTTTCAGAGATCCTTTTCAGTAATACATCGAATCTTGGTCGATGATCTTGTGTTTCCTGAAAGCGTTCAGGGTGTGTTTTCTTCCTTTTCTAGGACGATCGCATTCATAACCAAGCTCTTTAAATCTTTGAACTGCTCTTGAAATAATATCTCCACAAACACCAAACAAGCGAACAATTTCGCACTGATTTTTTACTTTACGTTATAACTAAATGCAAAAGTAAGAATTATATGACATATAGACAATATAGACAGTTGCATGTCACGTACAGTCCACTAAAAAATACCAAAACTGTGTATTAAAATATTAGAAATTATGCATTAAAAATTCCTTATGATAGAGAAAAACAGATTGAATAATTTTATAAATCTTACTCCTTTGTAATAATCAGTTTTTCTAAAAGTTCATTGCTTCAAATATTGGGCACAGGTTTTTATTACATATCTTAAACTTTTGGTAGCGATTTTATAGCTCATACAACCTTAAACACTTCACTTAAGTTGAAATTTCTAAAATGTTAAAAAACGATCCCCAAAAAACTATGTATTTACAGTATTACATGTAGTGCGTGGAACACTACCAACTTCCTCATAAAGATTGCATTTTATACACATCAAATAAATTAAATATTTAGGTGTTCCCATTTAACTGGTCCATCTTGTATAAAATTCAGCATAGCATTGAATATGATTCATAGTAGTTAATGATATGACTCACTTTAATGAATAATCCAGAGGTGGATTGAAACTTTCATATTCACCGAGTTATTAGATACGCGAGTAATAGTAAAAAGTTGTGCAGCTAATAATAAGGACGCGAGAGCACGTGCTCGCTCTCAAAACACGTGGTTCATAAAACAAGTTCACGGACACGTTCCTTCGTACAGTCAATCACAAAATAACAAACGAAAATCATTACATTTATGAAAGTGTCTTATTATACTTGTGATTCTAATACTATCTATATATTTATATATTAATATATTTATCTAATTCAATACAACTTCGCGGAAAACAAAGATTATTATTAAAATTTGTTATTAATCCTTTTGCAAATACTTTTCGATACCCTAATTGTGTAAACTAGAGCTATTCGTATTTTATGCATTCTTCAATAGTTAATTGTTCTTAAAAGAATTTGAGATTCCTTTACCGCCGAACGCTTATAATAATAATTAGTCTATAGATCTTATAAATTGATAGAAAAACTGCATGGAGAAAATATAACGGTTGCATGCAGCCTTCTAGTAATCTATTTGATTAACCGAGAACTTTTATAAAAGATAAAGGACAAATTACGTTTATAAGAAAAATAAACACCTTGAAACTGTGAGGACAAATGACCCTGATTTACACATAGACTATAGAGGGTTAAAGTGGATAATGACTGCATACGGCTAGCATTCTCTTTCAATCTTACGAATAACTCTTACGATTGACAGCTACAATAAAAATACTATTGAGGACACGAACGAAAGGACAATGCGACCGCGCGTCATTGGTAATAAAAACATTGAAGAGTAGGACAAAACGGGACAACTAAAGATGTTGCGAATATAAATCTAAACTGGTTGGATCGGTGCGGAACGAAGTGGGACGAACACGAGGCACAGGTGTGCGACAAGGACGGTAGAAGCACGTGACACGTGAACCGCACGTTTCATCGAGATCACGCAATTTCATCCCTACGAAAACGAGTGGATTCTCCTTTGTACGAAATAATGAGGAGAAACTCGTTTAATATAAGAGAAAAAGGGGGAAAGAAAAAGTAGTGGAGAGAAGAGTAGAGTGGCACTCGCAAACGAGAAGTCGGAGTTACTTGGCTCGTCGGTGCTTGTCTACCTTGCAAGTCGAACACCGACAACAAAGGTGAAAAGAGAGTAAGAGTGGAATGTAAGAGGGAAAGAGAGCAACAGTCGTCGTTCCCCTTTTTTTCCCTCGTCGTGTGAAACGGTTTACGTGAGTGTATACGTACCTCGTGTGCCTGGGGATGCTGATGGCTGCACCGGCGATGTTCAAATATTCCACACACTAGATCCACACCACACGCAACAATGATGACAACCAGCGACAGCGATACGACGGTGCCGCATTGCATCTTCAACCGCACTCGAGCCGCCATCACGGACGACATTCCCCGTCGCAAAGCATGACACATACTGAGCGCGCCGGCTGACTCCGCGCATTTATGTAAGCGTCGCGACGGCCGCCAGCGCCGCTTCGCCGCCAACGCTCACGTTCGATACCAAGAGCGCGGCAGACGCTCTCTGATGTCGCCGCGATAACTCCCTCGGGAGCAACCTGCAAAGAAATCGAAGGGTTACTATCATAAACGGCCCGTGACATCGTTTATCTCCTCTCATTTATGCAGTCGATCTCTCTTATCCTCAGAACAAAATACAACTACTTTTAAGTACGTTCACGAGGAGAAACGTTTAATTTGTTATTATCTCAATTTTCCGTGTGATTTCATTATTACTATAGACTGCATTCGAAAATTCATTGAAATTACTCACTCTGAACAACTCAACTTGTTGAAAACGAATATTGCAACCCATCTCCGAATAAATTGCATGTTATAATATATTTTATTTTAGTCTTTTGAAACAACATAAAGAAAACTTTTATTAATATTTCTAAAAATGCCTCTTTTATAGAAGTTTTATATAGAGATCCCAATCTAAACGGTTCAACAATGCAGTTTAATATCTCAACTTTTGATACTTGAGCATTAATTCTCGAGCACACGACACTCGAATTTATATTTATTGTAGGTTCGAAAGAATGAAAGGAAATGAGTTTTTCGCAACCATTCTTACAGGTGCATTATGACGATGTTTTATCACGATGTTCTATAATATTAATTCATCAAGCCAATATAGAAAGTTAATTTTTACATGAGAATGTAAATGCTTCTATTCTACATTTCCTCCAATTTCATT
>NW_017152797.1:55390-67086 GCF_001652005.2 Ceratina calcarata
AACTTTTATTACTATTTCTAAAAATGCCTCTTTTATAGAAGTTTTATATAGAGATCCCAATCTAAACGGTTCAACAATGCAGTTTAATATCTCAACTTTTGATACTTGAGCATTAATTCTCGAGCACACGACACTCGAATTTATATTTATTGTAGGTTCGAAAGAATGAAAGGAAATGAGTTTTTCGCAACCATTCTTACAGGTGCATTATGACGATGTTTTATCACGATGTTCTATAATATTAATTCATCAAGCCAATATAGAAAGTTAATTTTTACATGAGAATGTAAATGCTTCTATTCTACATTTCCTCCAATTTCATTTCATGAAACTTTCCTCTCCCACACAGAATATAGAATAACGTACAATATTTAAACGCCTATTTTATAAACTTTTAATAGAATTGTTCAAAGTAAATTAAATGTATATTTTGTACTAATTTCCTACACACATTTATAAATAGCGCGCTAGCAATAATGAATTATAATTTCTGCACATTTAATTTTAACTTTGTTCTACTTAATTCTCTCAATTATTTCTTATGCTCATACGTCGGTACTATTTATATTAACAATATTAATCATTCAGAATTTTAAAAAAGTTATTAAATAATAGCATCGAGAGAAAATAATTCTTAACTCCATTTTTGCAGAATTTAACTATGTTTCCCTTGATTTACAAATATAAAATTCAATCATTATGCCATAAATAGTAAAATTTGCTACTTCATAACTATAATATCAGAACTTAAGATTGCTATAAATTCCATTATGGTTTTCGTAAGATGGGATTTTCTAAGATATTGGAACGTAATAATGTCTCTGCTGTACATAGTTACTTTTATTTTATATTTACGAATGAAGTTAAAGGAAAATAAAGGAAAAAGGAAACAGTTCTTGTAATCTTTAACAAAATAGGAGGATAACTCTTTAATGAAGTAGGAACCAAGTGTACAAAAGAAAGAAGAGCACAAAATTATTTATCGTGTATCACAAACACTTTATTCCAAGCATTATATTATAATTTGCCGAGTATTTAATACAACAAATTAAATTATAACATAACGGATACGTACCGTAAAAAATTATATATATTGTTTAATATATCAGAAGAAAATATTTTATTTTTGTATATTAAAAATAACACGCAGACTTCTTTAATTTTTACATATTTGCGCATACCAATTCTTGCTTTCAACGCAATTGTTACTCTCACAATGAGGACAACGTGTTAAGAACATGGGACTTATCGGCCTTTCCGATTTAAGATGAGACAGGACGATATCTGTCAAGGCTTCTATAAACTTAGGATGGTCATTAGGTGCAGCTGCTCTCCTTATTGTATCGATGCCAAGCTAGGAACGAAAAAAGACTTTGTATTGATTTATAAATTATTACCGGTCCCGAATGTGTTAAGGTAGTTGTTGCCTAAGTCAAAAGTATTGAAAATTGCTTAAAATTTTGTACAAAAGTAATATAGGTATCAAAGAATGTATCCAAAACCCTAGGTAAATTGACCATCTTGTTTTCGAGATATCGCCAATAAAAATTCGCAAATACCATAATTTAACATTGGGATAATGACATCGGCACGAGAAAAATATCTTTCTTCGGCTATTGCAATTAATCGAATAATGATAAATATTTGAAACATGTGACGAAACAGGAGTAGACTATAATAAAGCATATCGATTTTTTGAGATTACTGACGACCTAGTTACGCAATAACATTCTAAATGTTATCGTCCTTCACGCCGACTGTGAGAAACTCAATGTTCAGCTCCAACTAGCCGGAACATACAAGTGTATAATTCTTTCCTAAAGTAGTTATTTTTCATTTTATAGCATGATATAATAATCAAAATTCATATTTTATTTGTAGCTGTTTATTTTTAAGCATTATCCTGACTAATTACAATAGGGCAACAACTACCTTTAATCACTGCCCGAAATTTTCATAAAGCCATTATCACGTAAGATTTCATTAAAGAAAACAGTGACTTTATAGAAATTTCAGTGCACGCGGTTGCACTTACTTCTTCAGCTAGTTCTTTGCAATATTCGATATCCAACTCGTGAAGAGTTTCGATATGCTCGTTAACGAAAGCTACTGGAACTAATATGAAATGCTTTTTCCCTTGCTTTACGTAAGCTTTTATAGCTTCGTCAGTAAAAGGTTCCAACCAAGCTACAGGCCCGACCTAAATGCACATTATAGTTTCATAAACTGTGATGCCAACACACTCTAAAGATAAATTGAACGAAGAAAAAAGGGGAAGGGTAATTGACATATATTTTACAATGCGAAACTGCAAGCAAAAGTATATTTCTCGAGTTGCTCCACGGTAACTTAAAGTTTGTACTAATAAAACAAAGAATGAAGGCGATACCTTTGATTGCCAGACCAATTTGTATGGATTACAATTTCGCAATTTTTCCATTACTAAAGAGACGGTGCTTGCTACCTCGGATGCGTATGCATCACCTCTAGATACAGCCTACGACGAAATTGGAAAGACAATTGCTGATAACAAAGACAAGTGATAACAATGAAACGTATATTTGTTCTGAAAATTGACATGTAACCTGCAGTGGTAGCGAGTGAGCCGAAAATAAAATGATAACATCGTTCCTTATGTCCTCTGGAAATTGAACTAACTGCTCCTTAATTCTATCTGCAATTGTCTCTATTAATAATGGATGCGTCGCCCATCTGTCAATTACACTCCATTTCATGTTAGAAGGCAGTTGCCTGTAAATTTCAGGTTTCTAGTTGCCGTTTTATGTAAACATTTTACAAATGTATACGCTATTTTTATTGTTTTAACACTCCGCGCAACTTTAAGTTAGTTTTTACTAATTAAATGCGTTTCCAGTCTGCATTAAAACGATAGCAAATTTTTGTGTACAGGAACGTCAAGGTAAAAACTACTTCCTTATTGTTTTTTTAAATTATAAACTACTACATATATTTCTATCATATTTCAATAACTATGAAAATTTTCAACTTACGACAATTAAATAACTTATGATTTTTTTTATATAAAAACTAATTCTTTCCAATAATTATATTTTTTGTTAATTTTTTACGCACAAAGGCAGCTGAATTTTAACTCTACCTCTTCACCACTAAAACCTCACCATGACCATCAATTTTTTTCGCTGTCTACTTTTATATAACTGATAGTTTCAAACTATGCCAATTGACTTTGAAAGACATACTCTTTGAAAATTGTAATAGAACCAATGTGACAATCCTGTAATTGGAGATAAGTGTGATGACCGAGGATTAATAAACTGCATCACGTTTTTAAAACCTAAGTCTTTATTTATTACGTTTCCAATTTATGAGAAAACCTATTAAGTTCATTATCCGTTATAAAGAAAAATTGTACAAAAGACTAATTGAGAACTTCAATTCTCTTTTTTAATAAAAATATTACATTCATAAACGCGTAGATAGTGAATTTTATACATTTAGAACAACACTGAATATGCCGAAAATATAAACGCTGTGTGTAATGTATAAAACATTATAGAATATAAGGAGATGGATGCTGATTGCAATATTTAAATGGTAAAATTATTGTTTACCTAAAATACATTCTTAAATTGATACAATAAATGTTTTATTTTGCACGAAGATTCGTAGTGTGCGTATTAGTATAGAATTGTGTCATGAATAGAATTGATAAATCTCTGTCCTAAGAAGTGTATTCAATAAATGGAATATAATAAACGTTACGTGTATTAAAACTCTGTTCGAAACTCTGCTATCGTGTTATTGCAGATACATAGATAATAATTTGCTGTTGCAATGGAAATCATATCTATTTACCTGTTCTTATAATACTTATATATCTCAATAAAGCTTGACCCACTTGTAGCACAGCAATATTGAGGATATTGAGAGAAAAGTACTGTACGTTCAACACCATCTCTACAATTTAAATACGCATATTTTATTTCTTATCAATAATACATATTCACAGACAAATCAACCTCTTACTTCTCCATATTCTCAAGCGTATTTGAAGTGAGAGGCTTGGCATAACGAAAAGCAACGTAATGTTTGTGTGGTGCTGTTTCTGGTGAAACTTTGTCTAGCTGTTCACACAAAAGTTCACCCTGCTTGTTCGTCCAGTCTAAGATAGGAGATTTGCCACCGATCTCTTCATATTTCTTTTGTACTTTGGGCGCACGAGATTGAGCTATCAACGGACCCAGTTTACTGCAATTTATATTAGGATATGGAATCTCTACGAAGTTAGTTGTGGATGACTAAAATTTCGACTGATGAAACCTTTGAAACGGTAGTTGAATCATATCACGATCGGTCATTATACGCAACAGATATTCGGGCACTTCCGCAATGCTACTGGGTCCACCCATATTTAACATTATAATACCTGTCTTCGGTTTGGCATTACTCTGTACTTTCAAATCTGCTTTTGCAGACAACTGACGGCAAGGCAAAACAGATCTTACGCATTGCCTTCCTAAATAACAGTAGAAATCAATTTAACAGAAACAAGTCTGAAGAATTAATAGATTGCGAATTTTTATGCATGTGACATATCATTAGAAAATAAATTCTCTCTTCTATTATTACTTTATAACAAGGAGATAACTGTACATTTGTACTTAATATTCACAGAATTATATGTATAAATTTCACTGCTTAAGCAAAGTGTAATAAATGTAATAACTACTTACCATATTGGAGTACATTCATTAACTTACTGACCATGTTTAACGAATTAACACTTTTCGGTAAAAGTGACCAGCAAATATCAGATATTGGATTATGATTTCTGCACTATCACGCTTATACGAACACAGTACATGTAATGCCGTCGCGTACAGGTTAGATTCATCGAAGTAGGGTTATGTTTGTTTGAACGAAGTTACACATAACGTGATTATACGTTCGTCACGTTACGATAAATATTCAGTTCAAACGCAACTGTGATAACTGCCGGTTAAATAAAAATTCGATATATTACGTGTAGTATATTTGATTCCGTGAAAACAAATTTAATCATCATTTTCGTGTGAAATCATGACAGATGAAAATATTGAAGAATTGGGACCGTCGGATTTAGGCACTCTCGATTAGTAAGTAATGTAGTAAGTTAAATTGATTAAATTACATACCGTGTACGCGAATGTGCAGCGCTCGATAAGCATTACTTTACTTGTCACAATTATATTTCAGCTGGGACAGGGTTTACGCGGAAGAACTCGATAATTTCAAGGAACACGGAGACGTGGGCGAGATATGGTTCGGTAGAAATAATACACTAAAAGTCATACGGTAAGCTGTTCGGACAACGGATACGGAAAATATTTAAATAACGACCCGAAAAACACGCGTACAACGCGGTCGTAAAGATACTGTATACTTATGCGACGTCAAATGTCATTTCGCATGGACAACGCTTCAATCTGGCTGATGATGCCATCTCTTGTAGATTTCAATACCTACCGTTGCCGGTAGATAAAAAGCCCGCGCAGATTAGATCAGGAAATTTGGTAAAAAGCTTCATTTTATATTTAATATGTTTACTGAAGGTTTTTGGTAATACGATATTAATTTTGCAAAAGTAGTTTCGTAATTTGTGAGTGATCAATATACCGTCATTGTACGTCAAGTAAATTATATTTTCAATTTTCATATCAGGGTATTCATATTATAATTGTTTCAACGATGTGTAAGAGAGATAATCTCTCCTCGGTGTTAATATAAATATATTTGAAACATTTTCAAGGAGGGTAAATTTATATTCTACTGACAGTTAAAATTAAAATAATTAATATTTCAGTTGGATCACTACACAATTAAATCTTAACAAAGACGACAAAATAATCGATGTAGGATGTGGAAATGGGATGACGTTGATCGAACTTGCTAAGAAAGGTTTTGAAAATTTGATAGGAATAGACTACTCACAGAAGGCGATTGACTTAGCCCGTGAAGTATTTGTAGAAAATAATACCTCTCATATCGGTTTACAAGCTTGCGATATATTAGATTCTGAAACGTTTAATTTGTCATCGGATTTTAAGCTAGTGCATGATAAGGGAACGTACGATGCTATCAGTTTACATCCACAAGATCCTGCATCGAAACGACAGAAGTACATAGAGAATATACACAAAATTCTCTTGCCTTCTGGATATTTAGTTCTAACGTCATGCAATTGGACTAAGGAGGAAATAGAGAAACATTTCCAAAATTGTGAGTTCATCAGAAAGAATTTCTTTATTCAATTTCCTTTCTATCATCTTTACAATTAGATTGCGGATTTTTCTACACAACAGAACGTTTGTGGTATCAATTTCAAAAATATATTTTAGGGAGGAATTTTTTTCAAATTTCGTGATGTGCTCCGTTTTTCTTTCTGTATGTTGTTCTTTTCTCTGTTTTTAGCATTACAATTATACCATACAGCTACCCTAAACGATTCCCGACCCACTTTCTATACATATATGCCAAAATTAAATCTTATTTCTCAACAACATTGACAGCTAGACAATTAATACTTAATATTAACTGAAATAATAGAGTGAACTCATTGCTCTATTAATTTACTACCTGCACCTGATCGAATAATTCTGCACATTTAATTTTTCTATGAATGCATCAAATCCGCAATCTACTTATAAAAATTTATGTTATGGTATCATTACCCATTACTCTTCACAGATTTCAACGTTTTACACATTCTCCCGGCGGATACGTTCACCTTCGGTGGACAAAAAGGAAACACTGTAACACAATTAGTTCTACAAAGAAAATGATTAATAAAGGAGTTGATTAATGAACTGTACGTTTTCCGTTTATTTACCTTTTTAATTGACTTTTCCTTAAATAACGACCAACATATAATTACAATTAAAAATGCTATAATAAATATTTAGAGTACGGAAATATTTATTAGTGCTCGATTTAATATTCGTGTTAATAACATATTCACATAGATAGGATGAATAATGCAATTTACTACAGTTCTATCGTCAATTTACAAACGTTATAAAATGCTATGCATTGTAATCGAAATAGATGCTGGTGTATATTTGTGTATTGATAAATCCGTGTAAGCGTAAACTGTTAGTATCTATTTAATTATTAACTATTATATAGTTTGTTTCATACAGTCGTTGGTATTCCAGGCGTTATTGGCATATAAGAATTGTACCTATGTATACATGGCTATAATTGTCTATACATAACGTATGTACTATTAACAGTTATTACTTCAGCTACTGAATCAAATCACTCTGTCCGAAATTTCCATAAGGCTGTGTTTCTTAATGCAATTACAATCTTCATAGTATTTCTATAATAATCATTATTTTGTAAATGATATCGTTTTGAGATTAACTAACATATTTAATTAACAGTGATAATAGAAATAATATTTATTCGAAAATGGAAATGAGGAAACATAATGTAGAACGAACCAAAAAACTCTTTTCACGAGTATTCCCGCAGATTTGCGATAGGATTGAGATCCAGGAAATAAGCTGGCTTCTTTTTTTAAGGCTTTCATAAATTTTTGCAAGTACATTTAAAATGTACTTGTAAATAAAGTCGATTTTATAAAAATTTCGGACAGTGTATTATACATACATAATATCTATTTACGTAACTTGTCATGAATAGGGATTATATAAATTGTGAACAAAAGGGATATCTTTTATAATCACTGCTGATCTCTTTTCGTCACACACACTGCATTAGTCTTTTCCTTAATGAAATAAGATCTTATCGTTCATAAATTCACACAATTGTTATTTTTTTTTAATTAGTTTTGCAATATCAGATGATGAATAAAACAGTTTAGAAAATGTTGCATATATGAATTGAATAAATATCAAGTATATTTATAGTAGTCTGACTTAATAACTCAGGGATGCTTTAATTGAGTAACACATCTGCTCTAGGAAGTGGAAATAAAAACTAACAGTTGTACACATATAGTGAAAGCTATTTTTTTTCAAACATTACCACACAACAAGAGAGATAATTTAATTACGATAAAATGCGTAAAAGTTATAGGACTCCATTAGAAACATTTAAGAGAATTATTTATGAATAAAGAACTCGTCTCACATTCTAAGTTTTAAATCTGAGTGTCCGCTTAAAAGCAGTTTTTTTGTTGTTATAATTAATAATGTCAGTTTCGCGTCAGTATAGGAATTACATGTTAAAAAATAAAACTTTGAAAATGAATACCTCGTTTATCGTGTCGCCTGGCTTGTAGTAAATTTTGTCATCGATAAATAATAATTACAATTTAAAAAATTAATTTTCGGGCCTACTACCTTAACTACGTGAAACCCGCACATGGTTCAGTTGTAGAGAATTCCGATCTTTTCTTAACTCCTAAGATGAAGTGTTCAGTTTATATAATAAATCAACTGCGGATTTTATCTATTTGTAAAAAAATTTGGATGTACAAGAAATATAAAGTATGCATGGACTATGCAAGAATTTACAAAAGATTAGAAATGTAATGCATATAATAATTTTTGAACAGAAAAAGAAAGCATTTAGATCTTATTCTTTAAATTGGTATGACAAAAATTTTGTATAAAAATCCGCAGTTTAACAATACATATTGTGTATACTAAACCATACTATTTTTTTAATAGAAAAACCAACTGGCAATTGAGATTAGTAATAATGTATATGTATACAATACGAGACGTTCAGAAATTAGAGCACGTTCCGTATCGATTGACGTTACACGTGTACTTTTTCTTGATGTGAGTCGTCCAAAAATACTTTTGTATACACCCTTCGAATATTTAATTGAAACAATGCAAAGTCACGTTAATCACAATCTACTATATCCATATTGTGATAATATATTTTTTATATTTGTGTTTTGTAATTGCATTTCTTTAAAAAATTGTATTACGCTTTTTTACAGGTATCTCTTAACGTAGAATTAAAAATGATCTTAATATTGTATTTTTGGTTGATTCAAAGTTAGTTACATAATGTTAAAACGAACAAGAGTTTGTCACATTCTCCAAGAAAGTATTGAAGGTATTCGAGAGATTTATAAGAAACAGAAATTGCGTTTCACGATACTTAAAGTTAATAGAATCGTTGCGTGAAGTGTAAAAATTGATGCGCTACCTGCGAAGAAATATGTATATGATTAGAAACTTATCTGAAAATTTATGCAATTATATTTATTATTTCTAGACTGCGGATTTTTATGCAAAATTTATTATATCAATTTGAAGAACGTGATGTGTAATGACTCACGAAAATGTTCAATCACGTTCTAATTATTGGAGCAAATAAGTCAATTTTCTTTTAGATGCTCGAAGGCTTAGTTTACTATATTATGTATAAAAAGATTTTTTAAAAATTGTTATTGGTCGAAATTACGAAGAAAGTAAAATCGTGATTTCTAACTATTTTATCGGGGTCTCTAATAAAAATGTAAAGCATCCCTTTCGTAGATCTTAGCATGTCTAAGCATGATATGTACGTGTATAATGTTTCATAAAAATCTATTAATGTTACTGCATCTATAAACGATTTCAAATGAAGAAAATCGTTTTTGACGAGTTTGAGCTTAGAACTGAATTATTATACTATGAATTGAAAGATTTCGAGGCTTCTAACATTTATTCAACCGATTTCGACCAATGACAATTTTTAACAAACTTTCTTTACATATTACTAGTAAAGTGACAATATCTTCTAGCATCTAAAAAAAAAAAATTGTCTGCACCAATAATAAAAAAGTTATCCTGTTTTATAAGATGCATACTTGCACGGGCCACTGCAAATGGTAATTTCTCTGATCATTTAAATTCTGATGTGCCTGTAGCTTTTAATATTTCATATACTTTTATATTTTTTACATATTCAATTTCTTCATAAATACATAAAATCTGCAGTCTGATTATTATATAAAACCTAATCAATGAAATTTAACTAAGAAGTAGCTAAGTTTAGCTCCAGAAATCGAAGATAAAGATTCACGTACCACTACAAAGCAGTGGAGACTCCTCGTAATATCCCTCATGACAATAGCAACGTTTCCCAGGCGCTGTAGTACTGTTCGCTTGCACGCAATATGCACCATGAATACATTCTGAATCGCTATTACATGGCGTGTGCAATGCTGCAATTGAATTCATACTGATCATTCGTAAATTACTATAAACTGTTAGAATTTAACTTTGAAAATATCTCAATAGAGAAATACAGTAGAACTACGAGCATGTATATTAGTAGATCTGCATGTATATTGTGATGGACTATCAAATCTAAACTTTGAAATGATTCGAAAACAATGTCAAAGCGTGTTGGTTCTGTTGTTGCTCATGATTTTAATTATAAAGAATCTGGCAAAGAGCATATCCTAACATTTATTTGAACGCAAGAACTATGCATATTCATTATGATTTATGAATTATCAACAATTGGAACGGACATGAAAGTATGATAACCCAGACGATATCTAATCAAGTAACACAAATTGATTTGCATGAGGAATAACATTCCAATTAGAACATCATTTCCGCAATAATTTATGAGCATTTAATTTAGAAGTTCATCGATGAAACGTTATTTCATTTTGTATATTACTCTTCGTTTACGTTTCCTACCTATCAACGAATTTTTTTACTTTTCTATTGTACGCTCAAGGTCCTAATTGCGCGTGGCACGCAATTTCACGCAAATCTACTGACCGCGTTTTTATAGTCGATCAATCATCAACGGTGCACAGTTTTTACTTGAAATCACCTGAAATTGTACGTTCCTGATGGTACCGTGATTACCTAAAGCAATACTGTAATCAAATTGAATAACTAAATTCTGAAACTATTTCTGTCGTGCCTCTTGACATTTGAAATTCGTTATTTTTAATACTCATATTTCCTACTGCTCGAGTTAAATAAACTATGACTTCATTTTCTGTGCAGAATTTTCCTTCTCAAGCAAGTACAAACGTCTGTTTCTTATTTACTACTCTAATACTAAATAAAAAATTATTTAATTTGTGACGTACAGTGTACTACTTTATTGTAATTATAATTCATCATAGATGGTAAGATGTTTTTTTTTAACACTGTCAATTCAACTCAATTTAGTATATTCAGTATTAAATCTCTGTATTAATTCAATATAATTTATCATGTACAATGTATTAAGTAACGTATTGATTTTTCTACATGTTTCATTAAACAACAAACGCATGTTAGAAAAGTGGAATGTTGATGTTCGAGTATACTGGAATAAAATTCTTAAAGTTTCTTAATTTGCATAGATAATCACCATACTGTTCGTACCAACACCATGATACGTTCACATATTGCGAGGGAACACGTGAATATATGCAAATTCCAGTTGCGTTTTGTATACTAAGAAAAATTCGTTTCCTCTCTTCCTGACTTTAACTCACTATTTTGTTGAAACGAACAGAGTCTTGAAATTGATTGATTAACTCTAAACTAATTATTTGATTTCGACGCTAAAGATATGAAATCAAAATAACTAATACATAAATTGCGATAAATTGTTGAATCATTTATTTGTAAAAATCTAGGTCATCGTATATCTAAGAATTCCGCACAAACCCATCTCCTCCCCCCAGGGAGGGCGGATGTCTTTTGAAGATTTCCCCTCCGTAATAAAAAAAAAGGTCATCGTTTATCTAT
>NW_017152797.1:67256-68886 GCF_001652005.2 Ceratina calcarata
CGTTATTCCTCTTCAGAACTTAATTTCTCTTTTTCAAATGTACTAAAATTTAGATTCTATTTGAAATGTGAAAGAAAGTTGTAGATGATCTGCTGTTAAGGTATGAAATTTATAACTGAGCATTTTTGATAAAGTTTTTATGTTTATTGCGATTCTTTTTAATAGTATCCTAGATTTGATGACACATACAAATTCATAAACGCGCTCAAAAGTACTTGTAAACGTCGCTAATTTTTACACTATACTACACAATTAATATTCAGGTACAATTCTGTAACTGCCGAGACACGTGATACAGTATTATATTATTACACCATAATAATAATAATAATAATAATGTTCAGGAATAGGGAAATACCTTGAAAACTGATATTTAACAAGAAGAAAGAGTCAGAGGACGTAACGCAATGTGAAAGCTTCTAGAATCGATAAGTTATTTTAACAAACCTGGAGTAGGTGGCGGAGGACTTTGATTCTGAATTTGCGGGTTCGTTTTACCGAAAGTCGTCAAGGCCCAAGTGGAGGACGGTGAGACAAAGAACAACAACAACAGAAACGTCGCGAATATGCGGTAACTTCTTGCCTTTTTCATTTCTTCCGAATTTCTTACCGCCTTCCTTACTTGTTGCAGACTACGGTATATGTAGGAACGCGTGAAACCGTCAAAGAAATTGCCACTGAATTTCACTAAACACTGAAGGCGATCACAGCGCGGATCCTAGAATGCAACACCTGCTCACTAAGATATTAACGACCTTTGTTTCTTTCGTTGTAAAAAATTTTAAGTTCACAAAATTATTTCGAATTCTCGTGACGCGTTATACCGATGTCTATTATCTAGATCATTATCGTATCGTTAGAAGAGGAGTAATGATCGAAAGAAGGATCGAATGAAAACTTCGTCGCACTTTTCGAATCTCTTGTTACTCAAAGGGAATTGTTTTACGTTCTACTACAGAACTGCGTGTTGCAAGGACGTCGGAAGGCCTTTTAAGGCTTTCAAGGTATCCCCACCCTCCGCACCGTGCGCTGCCACCACCGAGCCAGAAAGTATGTAACGTAGTACTCTTACGCGAAACCGTGGGCTGGCCTGTCTACCTGCCCACCTTGTCGTTGAAGAATCAGCGTGTGCTCTCGCCACCCTTAAGTTTCGATCGCCGTAGGAGTTCTGGCCAGGAGAAACGGAACGGTGCTTACCGTGCTAGCAACAAGCCATCCAAACTGTGACGAAGTCACGACATGTTTTACTTTTGCATTTTCATCGAGCAACTATTTATTACACGGAACTACCAGATTTCTTTACACGTTTCACAATACCATTATTTTCTTTTATGCCTATTACAGAAGTTTTTGTTAATTAAGCTCTTTTCCTTTACTGCTTATTTATTAATACCTTGAAAATCAATGTTACCCACCAAATTGACTAAAAATAAGGATTTACACCATTGAAGTTTGCGTCTCTAGATTAAAAGTGTGCGAGCTCTTAAATAAAACTAATAAAAAAGCACTCAGATTTTAACAATTATGGTAATTATATTAAGGATGTATAGGCTATATACTTAAACAATGCTAGCATGTTGAATTTATTATAGATTCCTATTACTATTAAAAAGCTACCTGCAAAATTTTA
>NW_017152797.1:68930-75610 GCF_001652005.2 Ceratina calcarata
TACTAATTTAATATCTGCTTACTTATTAATATATTTTTTCATTACCCTGTTAATACTATTTCATCCAAATTATTTAACTCCAGGATGGATTTTTTGCTGAATGAATAACTTGATAATTAGATTACTATCTTTGCTAAGCCGAGTATTATACGAAATTGGATTTTTCATTGGATAGGGGAGTTGTACGACCGTTAAGGTTTCGTGACTATAAAATGAAGCACAGGTTCTCGTGCACAATTTCTTACGAAACAGTGATAAACATTACAATTTTTTTCAGATTCATTATGTTCGTTGTGATTGTCAAACACAATTTATGAAGGTATTTCCCTGTTACCGTTTATTGATTACGTTCTTCACATCTTATTTGCAGATTGACTACAACTTTCTTTTATATTTTGAATAAATAGAGAAATTAAATGTTAATCAATTTCTAGAAGACACTTGTCTTTATTAATTGTCAGTATAGGATAGGCAATATTTACATTTTTTATACGAATGTTACTGCGGTGATTAAAATTAATACTAAACTAAAAGGAGTGATTGCACAAAAAAAGAAACGCTGTATGTGATACATTAAAGTATAAAAAATATCAAAAGTATATGCATATTAAAAATCATAATTGAGACCGTGTTTCATAATACTTTACCTTGTTATTTTCTTCTTTAATTCTGATAGAATAATCTCGACGAAATAAAGCTATCGGCGTACATGCATTTCAAACACTGTTAGATTGGTTTAAGCATACCAAATAGATGTGAGACACGTGTACGAAGTTAGAGAATTTATAACGTTGTTCTCCCCACGTTTATAGTTTAAATTTGCAGAAGCGTGTCTTCCTGCACGCTAGCTTTGGTGCATGCACTATCCTCGAACAGCAATTTACGAGAAGCTGACGACATATCACGTGAAGATTTTGCAGTAGCCTGTCTCGTACTTACAAGAAGAAGAAATGATCGTAAGTGGATCATGAATATTCACAGGATTCACGAATGTGTTTTATCGAACACGTGCTCTACGAAGTTATCTGTTATTCCTAATGCGAGCCTAATCACTGACTTCTTTACAATTTATTTACATCGCTGATCGTGAAGAGCATTAAAATTTTATAATGTTACTGTTCAAGTTTAAGGCAATCGGAATTGCTTTTGAAGAGAAAGGTCAGACAGTAGGTTACATTATATACAGGATGGGCACATAAATGAAACTAATTTACTTGCACTGTTTTATCAATAACCAGGCAAAAACAATGCAAAATATGGATTGACGGGAATATACTGTCTGTCCTTATATGAGAATATTTTTCGGTCGTCAGGTACCTCTTCAGAAAGAGGAAAATCAAACCTCGCGCTGTCTGGTCATTATTTCAATCGAAACAATCTGTTTTGGATATAAAATCGCTTATAAGTAGAGACATTAGTAACTACGATTTTTCGTCCATATTATAACACTCATTTGACTAAATCTCAGCATATTCTGATTAAATCACGACCAGACCGTGCCAGATTTGACTAAAGGATATAAGGACGAAAAGTCTATTTCCATAAACTCATATTTTTGGTTAATTTTGTGAGTAATATTGATAGTATGATTGAGAAGCAGCCTTATCGCGCTGCCATCAGAGTCTGCCCCCTTAAGAGGGTGAATATACCGATGGCCTTCTGTGACGGAAATGTTGTAGACAAAAAATAAACCGGAAAACGTTTTTAAGTATCGCTAAACACGAATCGGAATTAATTCGGATATGAAGCACGCATGAAATAAATATATTATGTTGAAATGAAATGGGACGTACAGTCGGAGGGTTGAAGCACGATCCATGGCCCTCGGTTGTTGCATATCGTGTTTGAAAACAGAATATGTTAACCTTTGGGATATGTAAAAATAGCAGAAAGTCATTAGCGGACCACAATTTTCAAGCGTTGTGCATTGTAACACATGTACCGGCCAGATTGTAAAAGCAAATGACTTTAAATCCACTCGATTCCGCGTACATTGGCGTAATTAGGATTTATTGCTGAGGTGGTCAAGCCCTCCCACAGCTTTCACTATTTTTTGCTTTTAGTTCCATTGCACACTGCATTAAATTTATATTTACAGTTATAAATTTATATTTATAGTTTACAATTTATTTCTCATAAGAGGAGTGTAAGATTTTATTGAATATGTATGTTTCCATACAGAGTGATTCTCGTAATGTACTTTATTAGCCATCTTTGCCATTGTGGGATTTACAATTTTTACATATATTCCGACATAACAGCTAAAATAACATTCTCTGAGAAATAAAAATCTAGAATCAAATAGCGTGAACACATATTTTCACTTGATTATCGGTAAACCAGTACAAAAAAACGTCAGAAATTTATCGAGAAATGTTAGGAAAGTCAAGTATCCACCCCAGTCCAAGACGACAGATCATGTTTAGAAATAGTTATTGATAGATTTTTCATGTTATTAACCTGGAATATCTTGATACCTTAAAGTTAATTCAGTTCCCTCAAATTTTATCGAAGCGTCGAGTTCAGCCAAAGATATGCATTATAAGAGCAGGCTATTCATGTGACGTAATATCTACTAGAATAATCGAAGAGCTCGTCGTTCACTTGTAATCAGATTCAGGAAGTGTAATGGGAAACATTTCGAACATCACTTTAATTAAAACTTATTTTCAGAATATCTCGGTAAATAATAAGTCTAAACTCTATGTCGTCTAATATCGTTGTACCAAAAACTTCCAAATTCAGTAAGATATGTTTGGCTGTCCCTTTAAAAAAAATAAATGTTTCATTAAATAAAATTGCAGGAACTATAGAATAGGAGGTTCTACATTCTCATACAAAAATAAACTTTTTATATTGCTTTGATGAACTGATTAAAAGTAAATAACGTCATAATATATCCTTAAAATCGTTCGCGTAAAAATTTATATTCTTTCATTTTTTCAAGCTTTCAATAAATCTTAATTTAAGTGTCCTTTATGTGTTTAAAAATTGAATACTCGTTATACTATTAATAGTCGAAATATTCAATCATATAATCAAAAGCTTCTTCAAACGAGACATTTTTGTTACATAGTAACAAGAAAGTTTTATAGTTATAGAAATAATTTGCAATTAATCCGGAGGTGGCTTACAATATTTGTTTTCGAGAAATAGTCGTCCAAAGTGAGTAATTTAACTGATTTTTTGGTTAGTCGCGAATGACGAAAGAGAAAGACGTTAATAAAAAAATGTGACATCGATCCGCTCGTTGTATGAATGCGAAGTGGAAAGCTGAAATAATAACGAATTAAACGCTAATGATTTCAGGAATTGATTATAAGTTGAGCACGACTGCTTATCGCGAACGTTCTTAAGTAATTTCTATACTACTTAAATCTCGATTTACCTGCGCCAATGTCTACGTAGAGAACTCGTAATTTCTGATTCGTTTTCTCGGGAATGCTTATACAATTTTCACTGCAACAAGTTGTTAATATACTGTATCCGAGCATGCAATCGGATAATTAAATTAACGTCGAGAACGGTACCATCGACGGATAAATAGAAAAAGATTCTCGGTACCAATAGAATTGTTTGTAATTACTGTAATGCGCAAGTGTACAGCTTGCAGTTATGCTCGCAATCGTGGATATTCAAATAGTAAGTTGATCATAAAAAGTTTCAAAGGTATGTGCGTTCCTCGATAAGGATCTCCCTAAAAAAAAAAAACACGGTAGGACTGACCTACTTTGCTAAGTTCGTAATCGCTGACCGACCAATTGTAATTAGCTATTAGCCTACGTATGGAAACGTTATCAGAGTTACTCTAGTATAAATCGTTACGTATTAGCATAAATAAGTTCAAGGCCCATGCGAAAGCTTTATGTGAATGATGCATTAACTTACCTGCGACATGATTTTGTCAAATATACCGACAAGCTTTTTACGCGTCTGATATTTCTTATTCTAGCTGCTAATTAACGGGATAATGAAACAAACTAATACACTAATTTTGTTCAAACCATTTCAATTTACATTTACACGTGTTAAAAAATTGATCAAAGTACGCTTGATATTTAAGTTACAATTGCAGTTATAGTATAGCGTTTGTAGTATAGTATAGTAATTGTAGTAACAGTATAGCGTTTGTTGTATTCCTTGAAGTCTTCCGACGGGCAACCTGTGGCCGTCGAACTTTAAAGCAAGAAATTGCTTTTAATATTTGTCAGTTAGAGCCGAAGTCTTCTTTGAATCTATTCAATAATATTCCTACAAAAATAATAATGGCTACAACATATGTTAAATATAAATGTTAAATTTTAAGATTACATATTTAAGTAGAATGTAAGCTCGCAATTTATCAATACGTTTAATATAAAAATTGCGCTAGTTATGTGCATGTGTATGCGATTAATCTATACATATACATATGTATACATTTCCATGGTTTGCATTGAGACTAGTTGAATACTTACATCATTATCAGCGAATAATTGATCTGATCAAAATCAGGATGAGTTCGATTTCAGAAACTCTGCCAAAGTGTCCTCATGTTTTATCAAGAATGCCTCCATATCTGAATAATCTCCATCTGTAGGAAAAGACGGTATTTGTACTCTGTCATTTTCGTTCTTCTTTTTATTAAGTAATGAACGGGTTCTAAAGTCAAAAGGAGCAGTTAAACCTAGCATAGTTCTCTCAAATGATTCTCGCTCATTTAAAATTTCTTTCTGCTCATACGAATCAATTGTGTCACCCATGGATTGGTCGTAATAATCCATCCCCATCCGGAATGAAGGATATAGGAATGACCGTTTATAGGAATTGAACAATCTGTCGATCAATTCCGATTCGTCAGCTTCTTTAATTTCTGTTAATTCAGGTACCCAATCAAAGTTTTCATTGCGATGAAGATCGGGACGATCATTATTCGTATTCGTTTTCGAATCATCGGGAAAAACCAACACATCATCACAAACGACTATATCATCGTCAACGGGATGAACACCTTCTTCAGCAGAAGGTAATCGTTCATCGGAATTTTCATCTACGGTAGATTTTTCATCTACGGTGGATTTTTCGTCTACGGTGGATTTTTCATCTACGGTGGATTTTTCATCTACGGTGGATTTTTCGTCTACGGTAGATTTTTCATCTGCGGTGGATGTTTCATCTACGGTGGATGTTTCATCTACGGTGGATGTTTCATCTACGATGGATTTTTCATCTACGATGGATTTTTCATCTACGGTGGATTTTTCATCTTGCGAATCATTATCAGATCCGTGCGTCATCATCTGGGCATTTTGCAGCATTAACGAGAGCAGAAGATAATTTTCCAGAAACTCTTCTTTGCGTTCCAACTCTTCAAGTATCTTTGTACTCTCCGTCGGATCGGTTGCAGTTTCCGTTTGTTCAACAACTTCTATAGTCGAGTCCGAATTAACAATCGTAGTTACAGGATCTGTTGCCGCATTGTTAGTAGTACTTTCCGTATGTTCTTCGTTCATTTCGCTGTCTTTTGTCATAGCGACAGCGACGATGGTGGTTTCGTCAACCTCGGTAATCTTTTCTGGCCGCCCTGTTTCTGCTTGCAACACATTTTTTGTCTGCGTCGTAACGTCGTCGTCGGACTTCCAAGATGTCGCAGTGGTGCTAGTTTTATCGTATATCGAATGTTGCCCGAGTAAACTTCCCGATTCCGGTTCGCGAATGCTGTCCACGACCTTGACTTCCATCGATTCGATGCGATAAGTCTGCCATGTTGAGTAACAGGCCCATCCGACGAACAGTAACAGTTCTAAGTACAGTATCAGCTTCACGCATTCTATCAGCCGCTTGCAGACGCTACTCTTTCTCGTCGACTTCGAATCCGATGGAATTTCCCCACTGCAAATTGATCCTTCCTCCGCGCCTACGAGCTTATCTGATCGAAGTAAAATAATTTCATTTCAGTTGACTAAACGATTAACGGGTATTTATTCTAAACTCTGAGAAAAAATTTGGCACAATCATTTTAAATCTCTCCTTGAACCATGTTCTTTTAGCTAAAAAAGTTAATAAAAAATAATCACGCTTCGTGGTCCATCTTGTATAATTCGTAAATTTTACTTTATACTTTTTGAAATAATCAGGTTTTAATGAACCAAAATGCATTGTCCTAAAATATTTATAATCTACCTCGTGTTTATTAATCTCTTTTCTCATTATATATAAATATAATACATTTTGAAATTATGTCTTAATTAACTAAATAGAATTGTCTTGTACGATTAATAAATATCTATTGTAAGATATTTTTAGTATACGTAACATTCATTAATTATTTTCTTTAGTATATATAATATGTTATATTTTATACTTTTTGATTGATCGTTCTTTTTGATGGTATATTAATTCACTTGTGTATGATGGAATACAGAGGCAAAATTTCAAATTACTTTCCACGGAAACATGTCAAATATGAGAACAAAAGAAATGAACCTACCGTTACTCGTGCTCCAATGGTCCTTCATGATGAACGTTCAGCTATAAACTAACCGCAGCGGAGGAAACAACATTAAGTGGTAAACGCAAAAGTATGAATTAACCTCGACCTGACAAAGTTTAAAGTAAATATAAGTAAAAAGCTCGTCATACGTGATAAAACCAGCTTCTCCTACCACCACGTATTCGTCGCTATGAGGAAGATGTCTACG
>NW_017152797.1:77951-80979 GCF_001652005.2 Ceratina calcarata
CGCCTATACTGATCTTCCATGAACGCAATGCGTTCAGCGAGCTCCTCGATCGGCATTTCAATATACACGGCGTCTCCTGAAACGATACTACTCATAACAACTGTCACGAGGAAACATAGCAGTAGGAAATGAGTACTTACCAAACAAATATTCTAGGTGATAAGACCCTGCCCAATCCCACAGTTCATTATTCACTGCTCGATAATCACGCCGCTCTTGTCTGATTAATCGGCGGCGTTCCCCCGATATGCATCTGTTGCCACAGCCCAGCGTGGAGATATTTTTTCCCTCGGCCGGAAAGTGGGGATGACGCGAACATGGTGGGGACCATAGCGCTGCGGAGAGCTTCGCGAACGCGCATGAGCACGCATGAGGGGAATAGTAGTGGGGATCGAAAAACGGGCGAAAAACAGGGGAAGCGAGCCTCGAGGGAAAAGTTATGGCACCGCTGCATCCGACGAACAGTAACAGTTCTAAGTACAGTATCAGCTTCACGCATTCTATCAGCCGCTTGCAGACGCTACTCTTTCTCGTCGACTTCGAATCCGATGGAATTTCCCCACTGCAAATTGATCCTTCCTCCGCGCCTACGAGCTTATCTGATCGAAGTAAAATAATTTCATTTCAGTTGACTAAACGATTAACGGGTATTTATTCTAAACTCTGAGAAAAAATTTGGCACAATCATTTTAAATCTCTCCTTGAACCATGTTCTTTTAGCTAAAAAAGTTAATAAAAAATAATCACGCTTCGTGGTCCATCTTGTATAATCCGTAAATTTTACTTTATACTTTTTGAAATAATCAGGTTTTAATGAACCAAAATGCATTGTCCTAAAATATTTATAATCTACCTCGTGTTTATTAATCTCTTTTCTCATTATATATAAATATAATACATTTTGAAATTATGTCTTAATTAACTAAATAGAATTGTCTTGTACGATTAATAAATATCTATTGTAAGATATTTTTAGTATACGTAACATTCATTAATTATTTTCTTTAGTATATATAATATGTTATATTTTATACTTTTTGATTGATCGTTCTTTTTGATGGTATATTAATTCACTTGTGTATGATGGAATACAGAGGCAAAATTTCAAATTACTTTCCACGGAAACATGTCAAATATGAGAACAAAAGAAATGAACCTACCGTTACTCGTGCTCCAATGGTCCTTCATGATGAACGTTCAGCTATAAACTAACCGCAGCGGAGGAAACAACATTAAGTGGTAAACGCAAAAGTATGAATTAACCTCGACCTGACAAAGTTTAAAGTAAATATAAGTAAAAAGCTCGTCATACGTGATAAAACCAGCTTCTCCTACCACCACGTATTCGTCGCTATGAGGAAGATGTCTACGGGTCAAGCTGTATCTCTTCTCGGGGTCATGTTATTTTAAACTCGTGCCCAACAATGAAAACCGTTTTGTGGAACGCATTTCCTTATATTTTGCTTCACGTCGATGAAAAATTTACAACTATGCTAAATAAAAAGATATGTACTTTTTAAATATAATGACTTTATGTGGGTTGATATTTTATATTTCATTTTTTTGATATGCGTTATCATGTAATATGTTGTCATATATGATGTCAATGAAAATTCCAGGAATTTATTAATAAATAATTACGTGTATTTCGTTTTTTTTTTCAGTCTTCCGTCAAATGGATGGAATATCCAGAACTATATCAGACATAAATTCTTAGAATACAATAAATTCATGTTTATATTTAAATTTTTTTATCTTGATTGGTTATACATGTATGGTAGATTTCATTTAATTGGGATACATTAGGATTGGGTAACCCTCCTCCTATGACACGATAGATAGGTTCCTAGAAAATGCTGTGTTGCGTGAAGCCATGTTATATGAGACCCAGAGCCAGTACAAAAAGAGGAGTTACATTCCGAAAACCTATTAAAACCAAACATTTCTCTAGTCAATCTAATATGTCGTCACTGGACGCAGACTGCCGACCAGCCGCTGAAGACATTTTGCCTCCAGACTATGGAAATAAGGACCTTCCGTTCACGGTCCTTCAGCTGCGATGACACTTCACAACAGATCGATACAATACGACGATGTCGTATTGCACTTTATACTTTTAGATACTGCGGGACTTTCCGCAACACTGTATCATTGAGACGGCAAGTCTCATCTCATATCCAAATATAGTTATAAATAAATAAATTATAGTTTATTTATATTTTTTTCATGGAAAGGCACTATAGTTCATTATTTCTTCCCGTTATTATTTTAAGGTAATTTAGTTTTTAAATATGTTAAATAAAAATCATGCGTCCAGTGCTGTAGGAGTACAGTGTTGTACAAAGATTTTCGCAATTTTCTTATCGATTATACAAATTATGTTAGAGCGAAACTGAGTTATAGGATGCTGTGTTGTAAGAGGGCTACCTATACTGCGAAATGTATTTAATTCGAATATATGTTTAAACATGGAAGTAAAACTAAACAAAAAAATAAGATAGACAGATATAAGTAAAGATAGATTAAAAAGTGGGTGTCAGGTTTTTTTATTCTATCAAACAAAACAATTTTGTCGCCTACATTGAAATTTTTTATGATCGTATTGGAAACTGCGAACTATACCAGAGGTTAAATGCACTGTAAGAGTCAACTTGATACGCTCGAGTCGACAAATAAAAAGCTATCGTTGTGACTATAATGCAAATTCGTATCACACACGTCTTTGTGACATAGTTCAAGCGTCAATCTTATCTCGTTCATGTAATTTCGACTTTTTGTCCTTCTCTATCTTCGAGTCATATCTACACTTACTACTTTACTAAATCTCTAATTTTATATTGCACGTGCATAAACTGTCTTAACAAGTCGGCGGTGTCTCAAATAAGCGTAATGAAATTGTATTGTATTTATTGGAATATGATTGTATCTGATTATATCTTTTCTTGTCAGCATGAATCATTTCTTTTTATATTATTGCAATTCCAATATGAATGCTACTCATTATTGGCCATTGATATAAGTTTAAATG
>NW_017152797.1:82358-83292 GCF_001652005.2 Ceratina calcarata
CTTCTGTGATGAATCCTCTCTCCAAATTGAATTGCATTATAAAATAAGGATCAAACCTGAATCTATCTTTAGCAGAAATGAAATTCGTCTAAACTGACAAAATTGTTTCTGTGTTAACCGAATTTTTTCAGCCCTCGGTAAGCCGTGCTCGCGTGACGCCGAATGTTTTGCTCTGTACAGCGGAGTGGTCTGCAAGGGCCACCGTTGCGCATGCCGTTCCGGTTACATTCAGAGGGAAAATATCTGCGTGAATGGTAAGTAACCTCGACTCGTGGCACATGA
Organism: Ceratina calcarata; assembly: GCF_001652005.2. NCBI lineage: Eukaryota > Metazoa > Arthropoda > Insecta > Hymenoptera > Apidae > Ceratina > Ceratina calcarata. The sequence goes on from NW_017152797.1 coordinate 82,641, forward strand.
GGAAAGCTTCCTCGCACTTGATTTCTCAGGCGGAAGGAACGAAGGGTTGGAGTTTTAACACAGTAGCTTTTTTCTCGTGTCACTCGAGGAACGCGCAGCTTATGCCGCAAGGTAATCTGCTGGCAATTACTATTCGACTGATCGCATGCTTCGCGCGAAGTTGCATCGCAATTTTCCCGATCGCCGGACGCGATAAAATGTGATGTGAACTGGGAATGAAACTTTCCGTGTTTGAGATATCTTGGTTCTTTGAATTACGAGTAGACTGCAGATATACTGCACTTTTAGAAAAATAGTATCTGCAGAAAATATAAAAGATGCTTGCCATGTACAAAAATTACAAAATATTGAAAGATGACTGTACATTGCGATATTTAAATGATAGAGTAAACGTCCATCTGAAATAGGTTTTCTTAATTGATAAATCCTCCAATTTGCAAAATCTGCACTCTATTAAATTTATCTCTTTATTTTAATTGCTATCAAATTAACTGAATTCATGAAAGTTTATTATTCATTAATATTTTAAATTTATGAACCTGCACCTTGGCTGTCTTAAAACTATTTAGAAAGATAAATAATTGTTTTATACCTCGTTATTCACTTTACACTTACTTAGCAAACTATGCAAATAACATAACAATTAATGAGT
>NW_017152797.1:86019-86698 GCF_001652005.2 Ceratina calcarata
GTGTATAAGTGTAATTATATGCAGTAAATAACGTTGTAAATACATAATTACATGTAAATATAATTCTTAATAAAATTTTACATATTATTAAGTATGCATTCCATACTGCTATTTGAATTCAGGTATTGGATCGAAATGTGACGTAAATACTGATTGCGCTGGTTTAACTAACACGGTTTGTATGAACGGAGTTTGTGCGTGCAAGCGTAATTACACCGAAGTAAACGGCCAGTGTGTAAAAGGTAAATTAAATTTCTAGTTCATTACTCTACAAGCGAACGAATGACGCAATTAGATATTGAGCAAATGATTTTTACTAGGTATCAATGCTTCTTGCACTTCCATTAGCGAGTGTACTTTGCCATTCACAAATTGTACGCAGAACCAGTGCGTTTGTCAAGAAGGATATGTCGCCTCATCAGTGAATTGCTGTATACCATGTAATTAAATGTATTAGTAATATGTATCAGTGTAATTATTAACTGCGGAAAAATGTATTTCAGATGGGCATCGATTTCATGATATACGTATTTCAGTCTATAGTCTAATAGTAACATATTAGGAAATTGTATATTTTTGCAGATAGAACGGTTGGTGAGGATTGCGAATTTGATGAAGACTGCAGTAATGCAGTACCACACTCTGTCTGTGGACCGGATAGATTTTGTATCTGTGCGAA
>NW_017152797.1:87344-97103 GCF_001652005.2 Ceratina calcarata
AAGTGTAATTATATGCAGTAAATAACGTTGTAAATACATAATTACATGTAAATATAATTCTTAATAAAATTTTACATATTATTAAGTATGCATTCCATACTGCTATTTGAATTCAGGTATTGGATCGAAATGTGACGTAAATACTGATTGCGCTGGTTTAACTAACACGGTTTGTATGAACGGAGTTTGTGCGTGCAAGCGTAATTACACCGAAGTAAACGGCCAGTGTGTAAAAGGTAAATTAAATTTCTAGTTCATTACTCTACAAGCGAACGAATGACGCAATTAGATATTGAGCAAATGATTTTTACTAGGTATCAATGCTTCTTGCACTTCCATTAGCGAGTGTACTTTGCCATTCACAAATTGTACGCAGAACCAGTGCGTTTGTCAAGAAGGATATGTCGCCTCATCAGTGAATTGCTGTATACCATGTAATTAAATGTATTAGTAATATGTATCAGTGTAATTATTAACTGCGGAAAAATGTATTTCAGATGGGCATCGATTTCATGATATACGTATTTCAGTCTATAGTCTAATAGTAACATATTAGGAAATTGTATATTTTTGCAGATAGAACGGTTGGTGAGGATTGCGAATTTGATGAAGACTGCAGTAATGCAGTACCACACTCTGTCTGTGGACCGGATAGATTTTGTATCTGTGCGAACGGTTACGATTTCAATAAACGAGGATGTTTTAAACATAAATGTAAGTTTAAGTGTCATTTCTCATTGAAAATATTTACTCGAATCAAATTACACAGTTTATAGTCAAAAATATCAAGACCCACGTTAATAACATCTTAACAATTAATATAATAAATTAAAACAATAAAAGGATTCTTCCACTCAATAAAATATATTATCTCTTCTGTGATGAATCCGCTCTCCAAAATGAATTGTACTGTAAAATGAGTATTAAACCTAAATCTATCTCTAGAAAAAACGAAATTCGTCTAAACTGATAAAATTGTTTCAGTATTAACCGAATTTTTTCAGCCCTCGGTATGGCGTGCAAGCATGACGGCGAATGTTATGTGACTTATGGCAAGGCGACCTGCCAGAACGGCTATTGCACATGTGAATTCGGTCTACAGTATGGCAGAAATGTATGCATGCAACGTAAGTGACCTTGACTCGTGACCCATGAAGAAACCTTCCTCGCGTTTGACTTCTCAGACGGAAGGAACGAAGGGTTGAAGTTTTAACATAATAGCTTTTTTCTCGTGTCACTCGATGAGCGCGCAGCTTATGCCGCAAAGTAGTTTGCTCGCAATTACTATTCGACTGATCGCATGCCGTACACGAAGTTGCATCGCAATTTTCCCGATCGCCGGACGCGATAAGATGCACATCTGCAAGATGATGTGAACCGGGAATGAAACTTTCCGTATTTGAGATATCTTGATTCTTTGAATTATTAGTAGCCTGCAGATATACTGCACTTCTAGAAAAATCGTATCTGCAAAAAATATAAAAGATGCTTGCCATGCACAGAAATATGCAAAATATTGAAAGATGATTGTACATTGCGATATTTAAATGACAAAGTAAATGTCCATCTGAAATGGGTTTTCTTAATTGATAAGTCTTCTAATTTGCCAAATCTGCACTTTATTAAATTTATCTATTTATTTTAATTGCTATCAAATTAACTGAATTCGTGAAAGACTATTATTCATTAATATTTTAAATTTATGAACCTTGCAAGATGGTTTTCGTAAAACTATTTAGAAAGCTAATAACTGTTTTATACGTTTCATGTTTTATGTCTCGTTATTCACTTTACATAGTAATCTATGCAAACAATAAACAGTAGTATATTAATTGTATACATATAAGCTAAATGTACCATTTTACAAAAATATTTTTAAAATATAATTGCAAACATTGATACTTCCAGTTATGTCACAAATATTTTCCTTTTTTGCAGGTGGTTACAAGTTTACTAACCAACAACTAATAACCAATAGTGGTACCAATAATGTTACTGTTATTGAGACTTTTATTAATACTCTTAAGTAATGGTCACTATGAATATAGACATTATATAGAACTCAAGTAATAAAATGAAGACAGTGGTGTTTAATGTAACCCACAATTAATTATAGTAATACACACATCTGATGTAATATAGTAAAACATTAAGAATTAAAACTAACTCCTTTCATATTTTCTTAACTTCTCACAATAATGTGAATAAATGGAATGAATAAAATCGAGTATTATATCCCAATGGCTAATTGTATGACAAAATTGTACTGGAATGGAAATAAAAACAATAAATCATTACTAGTCGATATAGGCTTGATTTATTTTTAGAAAAGTTATACGTATAGATTATAAAAAATGCATTTCATAAAAATAAATAAAATGCATTCATTGAATAGATTGAATAAGAACGAAAGAGGTATACATAAAGAATGAAATGTATATTACTTGAAAGATAAAAGTAATCGCTAATTATTGTTAGATTGTGTTTTTTATATAGAGATGACAAATGTTTCATTTTCCATACAAATTCCTACTTTAATCATTACTGTAAATAATTTGAAAGTGGAATATTATCTTGATCTTCCTTTCCGTTTTAAAAGATACACTTGGGCTGCTTCAATTCACCACAAAGCGTAAAAACATTTTTATCTACAATACCTTAATACTGGCTACTCTGATAAATGCGTTATGAATGTGATTAGAGATAGTGACGAATAATGAATCAACTTCTTAAAACACGATATCAACAATCAATCAAATTTATCTTCGTATCGTCGAAATGAGTCTGAGGAAAACTTCCGTCCTTATTACGAGAAATTTGATAAAAAGACCACGGTTCCACAATAATAGTGAATTATCAGATTTGGACAATACAGGACATTTGAAATCTGAACAATTTAAATCTAATGTCTTTTATTCATTGCTTTAAGCGTTTTTATATTTCGACAATACAATAAGTTTAATTCATTTACAATAAGATTAAACGATAATTTAATCAGTTTGCATGAAATAAATTTAAACACTGCGTGCACTATATTTATATTATACTTATATAAGATTAGTACATTGTTACTTGTAATGATCATCTTATTCATTTCAACTTCGCAATAAAAAGTTAAAGTTTAGTAGAACAGGAAACATAACTTCTGAAATGTTAGTAGCAAACAGTGAAATTTGAATGAGGAGAGTGCACGCAAACTTTTATCAAAAGAAATAATGCCTAGATGAATGATTACATCTTTGAAACCGTTGACAAATCACAGTAATAATTTCGCTAATTTAATTATAATATTTTCCAAGCCTCAATATTATTTTATATCATTTGATTAATAGTTTTGTTTGATGTACGACACGTGTGATCAATTGATAAATATTGAGGTCGCCAGCGAATCATAGGTGTATACTAAATTGATGGGAATTTAATTTTTATATGCGTTCTATAGTTTTACAAAAATACATAAGCAATAATTCTATAATCTACAGACAATACTAATGCACGTAGTCTTGAAAATTCATGGAAAAGAACACTATTATTGAATTTTATCAATCTGTATGATTTTCATAAATACTATTCGCATACGTACTCATAAAGACAATATGAATGCATATAGTATTTAAATCTGTTTCATAACAAAATAAACTATTACTAAATTTTACCAGCCTACATGTCTTCCATAATTTTATCAATATCTAATAAATACTTTACCCTAGAAGAATTTACAGTTCGTACTTATACGAAAGTTTAATAAATTAGAAAGCCCATTACGAGTAGGATATCAATCGACTTACTTACCTAAAAGTAGCTAATAAGATCGATAAACGGAGATGCACCACTATAAAACACTCGGCTAATCTGAGTGCGTAATTATCGTTAGAGCGTCATATTTAACGATCTATGAATGATAACTGAACGTGAATGCAGTGGTATGCGCATTGCATTGATCTTTGAAACATAGCGCGTTACGCTATTGATAAAATAATGATGAACTACTAGTACATATTGATTTATGTCAGTTTATATCAAATTTGATAACCTTAGTGTTAAGATAGGGGGCATATACATATACGTCGTGGAGTGAGGGGCATGTGTGTGTGTGTGTGTGTTCGCCGTGCCGGTGTGTTAGAGTGTGTGTAGAAATAAGCTCGAGAAATCTGTAAACGGATCAAGGTAAAATATATAATAATCAAGGGAAGGAAAGTAGTTACAATCGTAGTTAGACCTACACCTATCCGATCCCTCGATTTACAACACTTAGTAAAGAGAAGTAATCCAATCTTTTATCGGGCGTGACTGCTATGAATTTCTTTTAGTTCATACGTAAAAGCTTATGTAATAGAGTTGCGTATTCAGGGATATTTAACATAAGTATGGGATTTCGTTGCAGTTTATTAAAAGTACATTCTCAGATTTTGTGCAAGACGCAGGAAATAGGAAATAATATTGTGTTTATAGATTGTTCTATGTACTTGTTTCTTGCACCATGTTTTCCACGAACTCATTTGTGGAATGATGAAAGTTTTTCGTTCGTCTCCGATAGCTTTCCCTATCCTCCCATTAAACCTGACCAACGTGACTTTAGGACTAAAAGATAAGATGGTAACGACCATGTATTCACTGTCACGAACAACTGAGGAGACTATTGTCAGATCATCTACAATGCCTGAACGAAGTATTGGCACACTTTTTAAAACGAAACGACTTTTTTAATATTGAACCAAAGAACATAATTTTTGTTAGATAAAATCTCATTTTTTGTTTTTGTGTTTAAACAGTATTTAAATTATTTTATATCTGCAGATATTTAAATAAAATTAGTGATCACGTAAATTATAAAAATATCAATGCCACCGTTCAAAACTTTCATCATTACATGAACTTATAATGGAATTGAAACAAATTATTGTCGATTATGAAACTCAGTTTAAAACTTTCCGCTCTAAAACTGAGTTCGGTATACATACACAGTAAGTACATATACACGCGATTATAGGATTAGCTCCTGAGCAAGTGAGGTTACTTTAATCAGAAGAGCAATGTTCTCGAAACTCTCGATGACGTAGCTTTAACTCAATTGCGTGATAACGATGACGTCACGGTAAAGGGGGGTCAAGGTATATTTCTTAAATATAGATCTGACCAGCGACTGACCTCCCTACCTTCTATTGCTTACGGAAAAGTCAAACACCAAGTCAAGAAATAGTTTATACAGTAGCTCACGAAAATATTCGAACGCCTTTTAAAACGGAATAACTTTTTTAATATTGGACCAAACAACATAATTTCCTTTGGCATGTTAGGAAGCTTATTTTACTACCTATGTAATGTCTAAAAAAATTCGTTAAATGTTTCTTTTGGTCGTAATCGCAAACAAAAAATAAAAATCGCGTTTTTTAACTTTTTAAAGAACAGATGAAGTTTATTGAGGACCTGTGTCCCATCCACGCAGATCTCCTAAGGGAAGAACGAATCTGGGTCCGAAGTACCATAAAACCATGCTGGCGGGAGATCATTTAATGCATTCTTTTAATTTAAATGTTTAACATAAATATTTTATTAAAAATTCTCAGTTTGCAATTAATGATTCTGTACCTATATTGTATTAGAATGGTATATACATGTATGTGTATAAAAATCGTTTTATTCAAATAGAGCATATACATATGTATAGTTTCTGGCTCTCATTTGCATATTCCTAAATGATTTCATTATTTGTGTCACGAACCAAGAGTCTTCATTTTTCTCATACTGTGTTTATAGTTTCTGCTAATTGATTTTAATTACGTTCACAATATGTGATTTCACTGTATAAAATCGCATTAAAAGTGTGTGTGAGACTATCCAAAAAGTTGATGATAATTGGAACAGTGTTTCACAATACTTTTATCTTATCTGATGAACTTTAAAGAACAAAATCGGTGAGTTTGAGAAAGCAATAGGTCGTTCGAGCAATAATGCATTTGAGAGAGGTTGAATCATGATTGAAAATCAATAGGGCGAACGATGTCTAGCCGTTTTGACTGATTTCCTGTATTTCGGTTATCTGATATCGTTTAGGCGGGGCGCGTACTCGATCGTGTTGGGTGGTAATCGTACCGTTCCATTTGTTGCTCGCTGATGCCGATGGTGGAGCGCAGAAGGATGCGAAAGGTCACACGCCAACAAGATGGACAGCTGATAGAGGCTCGACCTGGCTTCTTTCCTCATAAAACGGGGTTAGAAGCCACTCGCGCGATCAGGAAGTGACGTCACCGTTGAGACCACCGCGTTGGCACGATACTGGAAGCTTCTTCAGCTTGCGACTTCAATCTCATAAAACTGCACAATGCTGAACCTTGATCTTTTTCGCGTGCCCCTTATCATCCCTCTGACGTTATCAACATTTTGTTAATACGATTGTCTAAACGAGACCATGTACGAATTTTTATTTCCTCCATATATATGTAAGCCTAAATGTGACCACTTAAATATTTTCATATCCTCCATTTAAAACAAAGATACATGGATATATATTTATGTATATTAATGTTACAATATTTCACTTCCGGTAGTCTTCTTTTCTGAAACATATTAAGAGATATGAAATGTCTACAGAGAGCATTGCCATTCTGCCTTATCACATCGTTAATAGAATTAACAATCATATGTTGATGAAATTTAGTATACTGTTGGGTAAAGCTTTTAAAAAAACGAAGTTAAGGGTACTTACTAAGAAAATTGTTGTTAAAAATGCGATTGTTAATTTCATTATCAATAGAAGTCACTTAAAATTAGTACTAAGCTAAACTAAAATATTTCTATTATACAATGTATGCACTTGTCTACATATATATATATAGTTAGGTAATAAAATGTAACGAGGACTATATGTAAAGAGTGAGACGCATAGTTCCAACGTCGATGTGGATTTGGCACGAGAAATTTCGTGTCCCTAAGTGTGCATATCGTGGCGGATGGCCGTGGCGAAGTCTGCCGGCAGCGAAAAAGAGAAAAAGCCGGCATTGAGAAATTCAAATGGCAGTCAGCGATCTGTAAGTGCAAATTGCAACGCGCGACCGAATACGGGAGGGTATAAATTCATGCCAGGCTCACCCGCCACGTGTACACGAATAAAGTCGGCTGTTATGTGGAGGTACGAAAGGAGAACGCGGAACGGCCAGACCAGGCGAGGGTTTTGTCGCAGCAATTTCCTTGCTTATACATGGTGCCTCGCCTGATTGCTTATACACGGTGCCTCACCTAATTTTTGTATTTAGTTTACGTCAATTGTTTACCGTTTTACGTGGATCAGTCAAACTCATTTTCTTAAATGGATTCATATAATTTTTAATGCATCCATCGATGTAGTTCGACATTCTCTAGAAAAAAGTATTCATCTACTCGTATGTACGTCAAAAAATAATTACTTATTTTTTCTTCTTTTTTTATTTAAACATTGCTTAGCCATGTTCACAGGAAATATTCAATATAGTGAATCATTTACATCGCGCTATTTTTTATTCGACAGATTAGTACCTGTTCTACATCATTTAATGCATCGCACGATACCTTGCCATATTCACCGATGATACGTTGCTTCATATCTAATTATTTTATTTTGCATAAAAATAATGAACTAAAAATCAGGTGAGACACCCTGTAGGTACACATTGGATCGCGTGTTCGGTATTACCCTTCCTTATGTATGTCTTGCGTTATGTGCTAGCAGCCACCACGGAGGTCAAGGTCAGCACAGCGCCGACGATCCTCGACTCGTCTCGGACGGTAGTAAGTACTACGATCGCGTCCCTCGTCGAGAAACATGTGTTGACTTTACTAAAAGAAAACACGCACTGCCATATAGTGATTTGCTTCGTCATTTTGCTGGATTTCACCTGCCATGTATGAAGTCTTTTAATATAAAGTAGTTTTAAAAAAAGGCACAATTGAAACCCAGCTACTATTGAATATGAAGTCTTTCTAAACAAAGGGTAACATCAAGATTCAGTTTAACTGAATGATAACAATTCATTTATTATTTCTTCGAAAAATGTGGTTTATATATTTAAAACAAATGTAAGCAATATAAATAATTATCTCGAGAAACAACTATGTAAACCTTGTATATTTTGTGCAGCTGTATAAGTTTCACGTACATGAAACATGAAGAAGCTTAAATAAAATAAAGAACATTTAGTATCGTCATTTATATTGATGTTTGTAAAACTCATTTTTTTTATAAATGCATTAAAAACCGCAGTCATGATTACCGCATTAATGATGAGTCATCGCATTAATTCGAATTAAGGGAGAACATAGGGTCCATAAAAATTCTATAGGGACCATGATGTTTTAAGGGATGAAATTAATGTATACAGCCCTCTCAATAAGATAAATACGTAAAGTACTTTTCTTAATTTCTAAATATTCATTTATCTGATTAATCTTAAATAAGTTCTGCTTACAAAAACTTGTAAGGCCAATACAAAATATCAATAAAAGAGGTTGATATCTAATGTACATATTCTAAATCAAGTTTAATACATCATAATAAAAGTTGAAAAATTGTGCTAGGATAATATGCAATAACGACGAGAAAAATTTTTTTTATTTTAAAAGACATGCGAAGTAAGTGCTGCCAGCTCTCACAGTAATTTTGAAGCTTGAACTGATATAACATTCCTCGTTTCAGGATAAAAAATCAATAATTGTATATCGCACAATTTCTAAAAATTTTCTGCACTGTTCACTACCATATTATGTCATTATTTGGAATATATAGTAATTAACACATATTGACAACAAGTTTACATATTTGCCTTTAAATTATATCTCTAAGCATTTATCATTTACAGAACTTCTAAGCTAATATTATAATAAATAAATGCACAGATAAGGAATTTGAGATCTATTATCACAGACGAAATATACAAGTAGATTTGTTATCTTATGGATTTTTGTGTCTTACATTAGATTATTATACCGACACAAAAAGTTAACGCTGATTCGAGCGTCCTCTGTTCATAAATAATGCTCGATTCAATTCAAACTTTATTGAAGAAGAACGCGAGCGTACATTTATATCTAACACTAAATCACTACTTTATAATTATATACTCTAAAGACTAGAACTGAGAAGTAAAGAAACTAAAAACTCTCTAATCTCGTGTTCCTCGTCTATCGCATTGACCACACATCTTCTTTACCTCCCCTAAAATCCCTGAGACCGAAACGTCTCCACAAACTGTTCCAAGAAGGATGATGACGCAGCATGGATCGTCCAGGACGAAACCATCTCCGCTTAAACAGATTCTAAACTAGATTGTAGTCCTTCGCTTATTGTTAGTGCTGTTTTCAATTATTGGACATTGAAAACGATACCAACTCAAGTCTCACTGCATAGAGGTGATTACAGTGGACAATACTAGGGATGAGGAGAGAGACTGCCTATGAGCCCATCCTCGAACCGATTTTTGACTGCCTGTAACGATAAATGTCTGTACCGTATTTATATTTTGAGCGGAATAATGCTAGTGAGGGTGAGAGCCTATATACTTTTCGATCAACACTGTACACTCAATAAAAATTAGGAATAAAATGTCTAATTTATTATTTAATTTAATCTAGTTTTTTGATAATAAATATTGCATTCTACATTTATTTTCTTCTGCTATTATTTTAATGGGACAAATTAAATTCATCAACTGTTACTATTATTATGGGACGGAGGGAGTAGATCTTTCGCTTGGTATCGTTTCAAAAGATTGGGGTTTGGTAACGATA
>NW_017152797.1:99445-102250 GCF_001652005.2 Ceratina calcarata
ATTACAACAAATATTCATAATTAATCAAAAACGTACAACGAGCACAGTTTTAATGATCTTAAGTGACATAAAAGCAATTATCATATATAAAAGATAAATATGTGTTATAAATAATAGTACATGTAGTGTACTGTGAAATGAACATGATTTAAAACTGAAATTTGTAGAAGTTCAGTTTGGAACAGCGCACGACGATTCGTGAGTCGTCATCAAACTTTGCGCTGTTGGAACACTTCACGCGAAGCAACACGTAGGTGACAATTTGGAAAGTTGCCAAACGTATTTCACCTCGGTGATCTCTACGTAGTTAGTTACAACCAATTACGACTATTCTTCCACGATTCATCTACGCGCCAGTGTATCTACAATGTTACGGATTTTCTATGCAAAATAAAACGTTTGTAAAATCAATTTTTCAAATATCGAACCAAAGATACATGTATTACATTAAATGAATGTAACAATTTATTTCAATTAAATGCAACTAATTGATGAAACAAAATTATCGTTAGTCTTAATATTCGATCATGTCGGGAAATGAAATGAAGACTAGTAAGCCGTAAAAATGAATCGCTGTCAGGCAAATCTGGTTAGCGAAGTAGTTCGTTATCTGTCTGATTACGTTAGGAGCGAAGGGGTCACTGGCGATTAAGTAACGACGTGCTACTTGCTTGCACAGATACGTATATGACACGATTAGGGGATGGTTCGAGGCGAGAGTTGGATCAGAGAAGAAAAGCGATGGTTTCAGGGGTACCTAAAAGGGGAATATGCACACAAGTAACTACGTAGTCAGCCGACGCCGGTATCGACCGGTCGCACACGCGTTCGCCTACTGTAAAGCCGCGTATCCACTTGTACTATATCGTTTCATCGCGTATCAATATCAATAATGCGACTCACGCATTCCGAATACAGCTACATACTAATTCTAAGTATGTACATGCATTTGCAGTGAACAGTAAAATTAAACCAACACACTCTAAGACTGAATAACTTATCCAGTAACGGACCAAACGATCTACGTTTTTTGAGTAGCTATAAATGGATTGGTTTACTAAATAATGTGGTAAGAAAATTTGGGAAACATTAAACTTGGTAGAAATCTTAAAAAAGAAGTGAAGGCCAATTTTTTATTCGGACTTGTAATGAAAATTTATATTATACAACGCATTTTGAATACTTATATGGCATAAACATATGATAATACCGAAATTGACATGTCATTGTCATTAGCTATTAACAGTTAGAAATAGTGAAAACCTAAATTTTTTCGACTTATTGCCCAAAATCTACATATTTCGATGCCTGTCTCTTCTTTTAGCATCGACGGATTTTAATAAAATTTTCAATGTATATTTAACCGATATAAATCTTCACAATTTGTTGTTGAAATTTTCATTGCTGGCTCAGATGAAAAAGTTGAAAGAGCCATCTTCACTTTTTCTTCCTCACGTAAAGTCTTTAAGAATTTTCTTTACTCATCATTCAGTAAACTAGTCTACTTAATTATTCAAAAACACTTGAGTCATTTAGTTCAATTTTGCAAAATTACTCCGTTTTAAAATATGTTGGTTCACCGTACATGTATCACTATCTAAACTGTTCGATCAAGGTTGTATGAGCCGCAAGACCTCTGCCAAAAGTTTAAGACATGTAATAAAAAGCTGTGTCCAATATTTTAAGCAATGAACTTTCAGCAAAAATTATAATTACACAGGAGTATGGTTTATAAAACTGTTCGATCTGTTTTTCTGGGTCATAAGAAATTTTTAACGCATAATTTCCAATATTGTAATACATAGTTTTAGAATTTTTTGATTAGACTTTACGTGACTTGCAACTGTTCACATTGTCTACATGTGCTACAATTCTTACTTTTGCATAATTTTTATTGTATATCTTAGATAATATCCTTGAAACTGACATTATTTCAACTTTAAAACATTCTTAAATCATGTATTGTTTATTGTATATTACATGTATATTAAATGGTTTAGAATTTAAAAATCTGGATAAAAAATTGCAGCGGCCTCCTTCATTATTGCCTAATTTAAATATGGCCTCTAGTGGTAAAAAGGTTCCCCTCCTCTGACCTACGTGGTCACAATTAATTCAGATAATCGACGTCCTACTGTATATGATTTTTTTTTATGATCTATTATATGTGATTTAATGTACGATTTATTACTGCGTATAATTTAATACATGATTTATGTGGAATGATACAACGCTTGCTCGTTCATAATGATAGGACATGGAAGTACGATTCAAGTGAAGTCGCGGCTTTATGCGTACAGCGATGTCTGGATGAGTCGGGGACAATACTCCTTTCCGATTATTCGATCCATCAGGTCACTATTCTCTTTCTGCTTCCGGATCAGCCGTCGGATACTAGAGCTTTTCTTTGATCGACGTGCAAACAGGGGTTTTACAGGATACATATACGCAGCAGCGTGGAAGCGCTGCATTTCTAAAGACAGTCACATGTACATATTTAAATAGCACATATGAAACATCGTTTCCACTTTGAAGTTTTCATTTCCCGACTGAGAAATCATGTTTTATTGTATTAACGGTTATTATAGACCACACTTGAGAATCGTATGTCAGTAGCGATGCAGTAAGAACGCTGCTATTTTATTAGAAAATAATCCAAATTTACCAAGGTGATAACTGAAACATTGGTTCATTTGATACAATCATTTGAATTACAATTATATTTAAAGTACAAAATACACTTAAGTAGTAGATCAAAAGAGTGAAATTGTAAAAAGCATTCGAAGAATTCGCAGATCTTTAGTC
>NW_017152797.1:103955-107094 GCF_001652005.2 Ceratina calcarata
ATTTTACACAAAGTAATTATCTGATTTGAATACAAAGAATATAGCGATGTTAGTGCAATATGAATTTTTGATAATTAATGCCAGTCTGATAAACAAAAGTTGATCGAACTACTATGTTAAGCTGAAATTTGTTCATAACGTGCAGTTAGCGACAGTATCGATCAGGCGCTTTCCCACATTCGTGGATGCTGGTTGTACGACCCGTATGGAAGAGAATCCCCATGGTTATTCAATCCCCGGAGACGTTTGGTCGTTCGTTACGCGTTCCACTGTCATATTCCAATCTTGACAACGATAATTGCACGAGATTACACGTTTCCTGTTACCAACTTCCTCGCTACTTTCAATTATTTGCATCTGCACGATTACGAATAGTAAAAATTCATGAATTTCTTGCTTGTCATTAGACTGTGGGTTTGGTGCGTTTAGAGAAAAATTAAATGTGCATAATATATAAAGATTGGACAATAACGTACATATAAATTTAGGGAGTATAAGAAGTTGACATATTCTAATGATTAATTGATAAAAGGATCTGTTGATTGACTTGGAATGATTTACTTCTTTAAACTGAATAATTCTTTATTTTGCATAAAAACCTGAAATCTACTTATTATTATATGCTGCAATTTTACTTGCAACTGTCGATACTACTACAGAAAATCAGTATTTAATTAACTATAAATGCCTGAGCCATTGTAAGTTTAAAGTTTTATATTTAAAAAGTATTCAACGTAAAAGTAATTTAACGTAATGTTTCGCAAAGTATTTGAGATAAGCTATGGGAAAAATAAATAAATATTAGGGTCTTACCTTAAAACAAGCGGAAGTGACCTTGATATCTCCGAGGCGCCTCCACCTATAAAAAAGTTATTGTTACTGTAAGGTGCCCTCCCCTTTATGCAGAGTAACTTCAGTTTAGTAACATGTTTCCTAAATCTACTTTCGGAGACAATCTAGGTGCTTATTGGACCACCCGGTATAATAAATTCCCTCTAAATAGATAAAAGATATTTCGTTCATTACTCTTTACAATACATATTTTTATAAATTAAATATTTTCTCAAAAATTGTATTAAATAAATTTTATAAAGAAGAACGTATATTCTCTTTACGGTAATTGGAAAATAAAGTCTGGTACTAATATGTTTTTGATGAGAAACAAAGCGGAATTACAATATTGTACCGTAGGAGAGCCGAATTGAAAGGTGTCCGAGGGTGCAATGAGTAATTGGCGTTTAATTGATCAAATGATCTCGGTGATTCAGGATTAATTCTGTCCGTACACAGTTGTCGGTCACACTTAATCGATGAAATGCTCCTGCCAGAGGAAATTATATGTACAGTGACGTACATGCAAACTAGTAGTTAGGCAGTTACGTGTATTTTTAAAATTTTTTAGGTCTTCTTTGGAAATTTGTACATTTAAAATGTATGTGAAAATGAAGGTGACATTATGAAAATTTCGGACAGTGTACTTGTTGACAAGTACTGTTCGCCCCTCTCGTGAATGGTTATGTTTCCAGTAGAGGGGAAGTTGAAACAAAAAGAAAATAAAAAGGCGAAAGACCACGAACCGTTGAGCTGCAATCTCTATGGATTATCGGGTTCAAAAGGCTTAATGCACAAAGGCCGCCCAAGGCAGGTACACGCGGTGACGAAGTTGAGAGGGTGTGTCTCAGGAAAAAGAGGGTGAACGGCGTTGGAAAGGGGTTGCGCGATAACTGTTGATCTCTCGTCGACTCCGTCCTCGGAGCAGCCGCGAGAGAATCGAAATAGACACGTGACATTATTCCGGAAACAATAAGAACCCTGATACGGTATTTACCGACGATCGATCCATTCAAAATCGTTCTTTGTCCCGACCTCGAATCCTACTTTGACCAATCGAACGATCTTAAACGATAAAGTGAATCAAACAACGAAGAAAGTACCCCGATTTACACTTTTAGACATTTTATTGATTGCACGCATTTTTAAAAAAGAAGATTTAAAACGTAATTAAAAAAGGGATGTGATTAAGGTTGTATGAGCCGTAAGATCTCTGCCAAAATTTTAAGAAAGCTGTGCCCAATATTTGTAGTAATGAACTTTTAGAAAAAATAATTATTACAGAGGAGTAAGGTTTATAAAATTGTTCGACTTGTTTTTCTCAGTTATAATGAACTTTCAACGCATTATTTCTAATATTCTAATACACAGTTTTGGCATTTTTTTATTGGACTGTACATGACTTGCAACTGTGCACATTATCTACATGTCCTACAATTCTTACTTTTGCATACTTTGTATTATGTATCTTAAATAATATGCTCGAAATTGACAATACTTCAACTTTAAAATATTCTTAAATAATATGTTAAGAATTATACAAAATTACAAAATTCTGTCATTGCTGCAAAATGCAAAATATATGTATTTGTACAAAAGTGAAACTCGCATGGACACTCCCTGTATAATCGGTTGCACCGGGTAACATTCTTCAGAACCATGACACTTGACTCTCACTTGTTCCCTCGTTTCACGAAAGGGTTGGATAAAACGCAACGTGAAATTGTGCGAAGCTCGTCGTGTCAAGTATAATGACTTCACGGTCCGCACCACCTACATGCCTGGATTCCACCACAAAGTTGACAAGGCAACATGCAGTGAACGTAGAATCTTTAAAACAGAATACCTTTTAGTTTTTTGCTTCTCATTTCGATAAATTGTGATTTTTTTCATATTCGTTTTATACATCATCTAATATTTTTAAATAATTCAAATCGTATGGAGGGACATTAAAAAAGTTATTCTGTTTTGAAGAGGAATATTTTCTACTGTAACTCAAGGTGCCCTTATTGCCTAAGATTTTTATTTTTATCGAAGGAACTCCGTTTTTCATGGACAAATCTTCGTTCAGAAAAAAGTTGTCTCGTCCGACAATTAAGCTCTCTCGGTATGAATTTAATGAGAATATCGTTCGATCTCTGACATCCTCAGATGCTTGTCGAAGACGCGATAAGTATTGTCGAGTTAAACATTGAGAAACAGCATTTATAAGAAATGTCTTAGGGAGGTAAAAATATAAAGAATTCAAGTCTTTTACGTCACTCACAATTAAAAATAATACTGGTAAAGTAGAGTAGTAGATATGTAT
>NW_017152797.1:107448-108303 GCF_001652005.2 Ceratina calcarata
CTAATTGTTTGTATAAGACACATTTACTATATAGTTAAACTCGTCGGAAATATTAATGACTTGCTTGCTCAATTTAAGAATCTTCTATTCAATCTGTTCGATAATTGACATATTTCCATACACAATTCTCTTTTCCTCATGGGTCCATTGGTACCTAAAACAAAGTAAAATAATTCTAATAAATAATAGCACATTTACTGGAAATGCAAAAAATCAAGAAACACATAAAAAACGTACCTGTAAAAATATTGACAATATAATATACAACAAAATATGAATTGCAAAAATTAATTATTTACTTTAATTATTCATAATCATCCCATGCCCCGAATGATTTCCGTTGTGCATTACGTGTGGTTTGTACGCCGAAAAAAATGTTGCGCACCAGACACAAAAGAGCACTGTTAAAACTAGCAAGGTTATACCGTTAAACTTGTCCCAGCCGAGTATTATGTCGTTCACTGTTTTGAACTCCTTCTTAGATATTAATCTCGAATGCGAATGAGTTTTCTCATCAGTTCCTATCTCCTTTACAACTGACATTTCGTTAGTTTCACACTCTTTTCTATTGCGAGAAATATTTTATTAGTATATTCTTCAGAGAATGATCTTCTGGCACTGAGTACTGATTGATTGATGTACTGATTACACCAATAAAATAAGGAACACTGATTAGATAACATCTGTCATAAATGAGCCAATGCGATTCGTGTATGCAGCTCTAAAGATAATAATTATCAGTCACAGGAAATACAAGATACGAACAACTAAGAATGAGTTATTATTATACTTGTATTCTATATTTAAATATAATTAATGAAGAATAATTTTTATTAGAATAGAAAATTGACACGT
>NW_017152797.1:109545-115825 GCF_001652005.2 Ceratina calcarata
CTTTGTTAGTCTCATTTAATAAACTAATTAATTCTTTATTTAAATCTTTATAGAAATTGATGATATGTGACACATGACAATTACATAAAAATAATAGTTATGACTCTTCGCAACTTGCTTATTAATGAAAAAATAATAACGAACGTAAATTGCACTTATTTTTATTGGCATTTTTGATTTGCATCTACCAACTTTGGATTGGATTATTAGCAATCGCAAGAACAAAAGGGTACAATTAAATTAAATTACTACGAGATTTACGTGGAATAACTTTTATTCTATTAAACGTTGAATTTACAGGCAGCAATCGATGTTATCACCGCTAGATTTCTCCCGAGCAAACAACCAATAGCCAAGAACACCGCCGAGTACCACAGCCAGACAAAGCAAAGTATTGTAAGTCATGAAAATTAACATGAGGCAATAGCCTATGGCCAGTTGGAAAGCATGTAAAATTGTTTGAAAGACATGTATCTTAGAGAAAAGTGACCTGAAACAGAATCCGATCTTTTAACATACACTCGCGTTTATAATTAAACTGTAGATTTTCATGTATTAAGACATGAATTATCACATGAATTAAGACATTTATGATATCAGTTCAAGAAATGTGTTTTAAATTAACATTTCTTTTATTTAATATTATTTTCACGTGATATTTGTTATTTCTGTACAGTCGATCCTTTTGTAATTACATCGAATCTGCAGTGTAATTAGAATAAATAGAATTTTCACGTAGGTAATCACATGCAAGATTGTTAAATTTTATTTAA
Source organism: Ceratina calcarata (assembly GCF_001652005.2). NCBI lineage: Eukaryota > Metazoa > Arthropoda > Insecta > Hymenoptera > Apidae > Ceratina > Ceratina calcarata. Next base: position 110,319 of record NW_017152797.1, read on the forward strand.
GAAAACAAATACATACGATTCACGGCTGTTTCCTGTATTTTTTTTTAAACGTGTTACGTTGATATACAAGTGATCGCTTGAAACATAAGAGATAATAATTTATTTATTTTTCAATCTGTTTGTTACTTGTAAAAAAGTCTCTTACCGATAGCTCTTCAAACCTTCGTAAATAGACGTCAACAGAATAATACCGACCATCGACCATCCAAGACCGTCCCAACTCATTGTATGCCATTCGTCAAACAAGATAATTTCATTTTCACCGATATGAAATGACATCTAATACAAACTGACATTGTAAGATAAAATGGAACATCGTAATGTTAAACAGCGTTTAATTACTCACCTTCATTTTCACGATTATAGAGAAATGATGTTGATCAGTGAACTACACAACAAGTCTTTGCTTTACACAGTCTTGTGAAGCTGTCAAGTATCAAGAAGTAATTTCTTTATCAAATTGCAGATAACGTATCTGTGATGTGCATTCATTCCTACCTGTAACGCGTACTCTTACATTCATTTCTTGAAAGTGGGGAGAAGATTAAAAATGTTAAGTTAATCTGTGGATTCGGTAAAAAATGTAGAAAAATGTAGATGTAGCGAAATTTTATCTGCACAGAACATAAAGATTGCTTGCCATGTAGACTTCGCAATGCGTAAGTGATAAAAGTCAATGCTTTAGTCATAATTGTTAAATTTGCAGTTTGTTGGTGTTATTTATTTCAGATAGTAATTACAATTTCATTGTTGTTACCACTAATTCTATCGTCACTAACAATTCATTATTTCAAATGATTATTTATTATTTTATTTTAAATAACATATGCCCAATTCTGCTTACTGCTAATGTCTACGTAAATTAATTAAGTCCGTGGGTTTTATGCATTTATAGTAGCACTATATCTGTAGAAGATATAAAAAGTGCAATCAATATCAAAGAATACATAGAATATCAAGACTGAAATGTATTTTATTGTAAAAAGTTCCTATTTAGATTGCCTTTTCCAAATAGAAATTATAAATGTTCCATTTTGCATAAAAATGATTGTGATAAAAATGAAAAAGATTTCTGTCACAAACAATATGTACACTTTCTAATTTCGAATCTGCAATTCGATTTTTCTCACCACTCATAGCTTTCTTCCCACAGAAAAAATGTTCAACTCCAAATATGCAGCGGTATAGTAGTTACTAAGTATTCAACTCTGTGTCACACGAAAACCCTGTGCAATGGAAAAAACGGATTGTACGTGAAAATGTAGCACGAAAAATGATACTAAAACACTTCAAAAATTTATTGTAACGAAAAACTCAAAGTAAAATTTTGTAGGCCAGTGAATTCTTTGGATTATTGCAATCTGGCGAAAGAGAGAAAAATTACTATTTCTAAAGATATCCCGTTTCGGCTTTCGCCCTCCAATCACTGCAGACGGGTTCATTGTCCCGCATTCCACGGGTGAGAGTATTATGCGCGGCTGCGTGATTTCGATGTAGGTATAGTACTGTGAAATAGTGAACAGCGTCTACAGCCTAAAACGTGTACATTTCGTCTTAAAATCTCCGGTAATCTTCAATTTTTAAGGAATAAATTATCTTTCAATTTCATTTTCATTAACGGCCTAACTACTGAATTCTCCATTAAAATTCGAAACAAAGTATCGATTTTCAAATGTCTATTAAGGCCGACGCATACGAAAAATCTTTCAGTTTTTAAATTACAATTTCCCAGTCGAAAATCATCTGGCCGAGTAAGAGTCAAAGTAAACTGGTTAGTTAATGAAGACAACGAAAGTGTAGTATCTCATAAGAGATGCAAAAATTAAATCTTTAATAACTTCCTTCTTAGATACCCTCGCTCTCTAAAAGGAGCACGCCTTTTTAGAAATTTTATATAAAATTATACTAAATTCAATTAGAATGAACAATTTGCATGACTTAATGAAGAAATCAATTTTTCTTGGGATACAGATTTTGCAGGTTCGTGGTTTTGGTATCGCGGAGACGATATCGAGGAAGGTACGCTCGCACGAAAGTCTGGTTCCGAAAACGATTTCGATCGCTTGTTAGCCCCAGACGCGAAAGCCGAACGTTCGAGGAAGAAACGAACGTACACATAGCACGGTACACGGGGGGATGTTAAGTTAATCGATTTCTCTTTCTGTCGCTTCGGCAGAGAGAGGGTGTCCTCCCCGCTTCGCGATCAGCCAAGATGCCCGCTCGGCGCGGCGGCCTCGGGCTGCGTGAACGAGGCGGGCGCAACCTGTGGCTGATCCTGACCGCCGCGCCTCCCTGCGTCCGGAAATTCACCCACGCTCGATTCTCAAACTCCCTTCAGTGCCATTCTCACCGTTCGACCGTCTGCGTGGACGATGGTAAGGGCTCTCCTCCTACGAGAGAAGCCCTGTCTCGTGTGCTGAAACGCCGCCGAACAACTCTACTCGTCGTACGTACGGCGATGCGATCGCGACACGGAACTCGTACGCCACGGAGTTGTACGCTTCGCGACGTTCGAGCTAATCGCTCACCCTTCCACCTACGTAAATAGTTCCTTCCCGAACGGTGCACCGTTTCATCGTTCGCAGAGTGTCGCGCCGGTTCAGACGTAATCCGTCGATCGTCGAACGAGCAGAGGCGATCAGTCTTTTACACGGAACTCAACTCGATGAAGGAAATCATTTTACGGGGTGCGCAAGCTATCGCTGATTTCGACAAGGTTAGTACACTTTCACCCCATCGAAGGTCGTCCAATCAATTTATCAGTTAAGACGAAAATGTATGTCTCTCATCATTTAATATCGTTACGTGTATTCCGCTTTCAGATGTTTCTTATATATTTATCTATTTTTCTACGAACGCATCAAACTCGTAATCACTTTTATTTTGCACTCGTTCGCCTGCTTCCATTCCCCTTACGCTGCTAATTACCCGCGATCGAGATGTATCAACAGGCGAGCTCGGCATATACTCGCTGGTACAGTCGTCGTATTTTTACTAGTTCCGTTTGTTTGGAGGGATTTCTCAGCAGCTAGACTGGGCAGGGTCAATGTTCTATCACGAGGTATTCGTTCGTGTGTAGGTATCACACGCGCACACAAATGCTGTTACGCCTGTGCCCGTGGCGACGGTACCAGTAGTAGTACAAGTAGGATGAAACAAAAAGTTGCGCACTGTTTCTCTTTCTGTTGAGAATTCGTCGAGCGAATCAAGAGAGTTGGCCGTCTACTCCGCCACCGTCTCCTGTTCCCACCGAAGAATTATTACCTGGGAAAGTAGAAAAAGCGAGACACTCGTCAGACGCCTGTCACGCTTATACTACTTGCTTACTCGTGTCAAGCCAGAAACGTTATTCCCTATTATTTATTTATTTCAGATTGATTAATTTATTTGAAATTTAAGGGGATAGATTCAGATAGCAGTAAGGCAGACTGTCGACGTTAGCTGCAAAATTTACAATATTAACACTTACACCAGCTTTAGCCCGTTTTAGTTGAACTTTATATATTAACATTTTTACTGTTTTTAAGAGTTTAGTTCTAATAATTATTTTATGTCCACTTGATAAAAGTTTTGATTGGATCGTATACGTTGGAACGTACAGTTAAAAGAAGGATATATAAGACATTAATGTCAGAAAGAAAGCATATTATGATTTTTATCTAATTCAATCAGAGTTGGAATTGAAACCTACAGTAAAAAATTTTCAGATAATCTGCCTACTATAATTTGAACATTTTTCAGAACAGAATAAATGTTTTTGTTCAAATAAAACATTTTCTTACTCTTAAGAGAATGAAGGTTTTACTTAATGCACGGCATTTTACGACAGTTTTTTCTGAACAATAAAGATAATAGTTGTTAAATTATAGTTATTCCATATCTGACTGAAAATTTTAACAACTTCGTTGAAGTCGTATTCGAAATGACGAAAAAATTTCTAAATATAAGTTTATTATTATTACTTACAAATATATTTTCTTATGCATTCTGTATTTTACAACAATTCTTTCTTTAGAAATTCAAGAATTAACGCGTAGTAGTCGTATTACTAGCCAAGACGATCTGTTGTATGATAGCAAATTACAAATAATTTTCATGTAACCTTCATTCAACTGCACATGCACATCGCTTATTACGCAATCATCTACGTAATGAAACCGGTATTATACAACTCCGTCGAAGCAGCACAATGGATATAGTTTACACTCACGACAACTGAGATTAGTAACTCGGAACGAATAATATAATTAACCTGACATTTCCCAAATTACGGAAACGATAAATAAATCTCGCGTGTACACGTGTTTCATTATTTTAATAATTGGTAGTCTCAAATTTTAAATCAAATATTCTTCAGATAACATAATTATCAAACAAGATTAAATGTAACAGGTTCTGTGAATACATAAAAACGATGACAAAGCATTGAATTTTTAACACTTACTAGATATTACATTAACAAAACACTGTACAAAATTTGGCGAGCCAGTTAAGAAAGTTAATTCATCTTGAATTCTTATATGGAATGACAGAATTTTGAAAAAATATGAATGCAACAATGACTGAATTTCGTAATTTTGTATAATTCTTAACACATGATTTAAGAATATTTTAAAGTTGAAATATTGTCAATTTCGAGGATATTATTTAAGATATACATATAATACAAGGTATGCAAAAGAAAAAAATACTGGAGAAAAATTGACGATTGATGCGCATGAAAGCCTCGAAACAATCGAAAATAAAATACAATAACAGTACAGATTTTCAAAACACAATTATAGAATGAAAAGAAAATAGTATTTAAACGACATTAATAATTATTTTATCGTATTTCAATTAAAGTATAGCAGTTATACAATTCTCCATATAATTTTGCATAAGATTCTGTACGTCCATAATTCTCTATATAATCCTCCATGTGAGACTGTGTAATCCTTTCAATGCCAGCATTCACTTCAACATTTAACGAAGTTTAAATATAATTTTATTACTAAAAAAGAAACAATCGTACGTGTGTACAAGACATACGACAAATAACAAACCGTAATTAATAGGAGAAGTGAGCTCGAACCGCAAGGGAGTCTCATTAAATGCATAATTACCTGCTACTGAAATGGGAAGAAAATATCGTTCATAATTTCAGCAGCCCCTCTACCTCGATGACTCTAATTATATGCGTTTAAAACGAAAGTTCCTAAAATGCTAATTTAGTGTCTTAAGCCGTATGAATAATTCCCCGTCACCTCCTCTTTCTCTTTTTTATAGACGCTTCAGGCAACACCTGAACGAGAGGATAAAAAGACAATGCGAGTATATAGGCGCATATAATTAGCATCTTCGTTGTTGTTATAAAAATAACGTAGATACGATCACTCTGACCTACTATGCCTGCAATGTTTTATAATTAAAAGCTTGATACAGTCAATTATAATACCAACAGCGGAAATCAAATGATTCTAACAAATCCTAATTTGTATCTTTCATGATTTCTTTTTGCATTTCGA